>NC_090025.1:16038044-16040544 GCF_037176765.1 Anolis sagrei | reverse complement strand
ATTTCAGCCTGCATCAATAGGAGCATAGATCTAAGGAAGTAATGCTATCCCTCTATTCTGCTCTGGTTAGACCACACCTGGAATATTGTGTCCAATTCTGGGCACCACAATTCAAGAGAGATATTGACAAGCTGGAATGTGTCCAGAGGAGGGCGACTAAAATGATCAAGGGTCTGGAGGGTCTGGAGAACAAGCCCTATGAGGAGCAGCTTAAGGAGCTGGGCATGTTAGCCTGAAGAAGAGAAGGATGAGAGGAGATATGATAGCCATGTATAAATATGTGAGAGGAAGCCACAGGGAGGAGGGAGCAAGCTTGTTTTCTGCTTCCCTGGAGACTAGGACGCCAATGGCTTCAAATTAAAAGAGAGGCGATTCCATCTGAACTTGAGGAAGAACTTCCTGACTGTGAGAGCCGTTCAGCAGTGGAACTCTCTGCCCCGGAGTGTGGTGGAGGCTCCTTCTTTGGAAGCTTTTAAACAGGGGCTGGATGGCCATCTGTCAGGGGTGATTTGAATGCAATATTCCTGCTTCTTGGCAGAGGGTTGGACTGGATGGCCCATGAGGTCTCCTACAACTCTTTGATTCTATGATTCTATGATTCTATGACTGGAGGAAGCTGACCACAGAGTAAATCAAATCTTGTTGGGTTTCATCCCTGACTGCACAAGTCTCCAGCTCTCAATGAGGCCCCTTGGGGGGCCGCCCCGGTGCCTGTTTCCACCGCCCCACTTACCGTTCATCTTGCTTTGGGTCCTGGCGGGTCCCAGCAGGAGCAGCTCGCTCAGCTCCTTCCCGTACCAGACCAGGAGCTCCTCGTCCTTGGCGACCCTGCGGAGGGAGCGGTAGAAGAGCTGCCCGTTCTTGATGTAGGCCTCCAGGTTCTGCTCCTCCTTGTCCCGCGCGGACTGGACCAGGCGCAGCCACATCAGGCCTTCCGAGGAGCCGTTGGCCGCAGAGGTGTCCACCTGAACCAAGGCACACGGAAAGGGCAGGGAGAGAAAGGAAAGAAAGAAAGAGAGGCGCCTTAACAAGAGAGGCCAACCTATTCAAAACAGAGAATATTTGAGGACAGGGACATCCGTAGGGATACCAAGGTGCTTGTTTATAAAGCCACTAGCCGTCAACTGCCATGCGTTGCTGTGGCCCACATGGGGGTTCTGTGTGGGAGGTTTGGCCCAATTCTATCATTGGTGGGTTCAGCATGCTCTTTGACTGTAGGTGAACTATAAATCCCAGCAACTACAACTCCCAAATGTCAAGATTCTATTTTCCCCAAACTCCACCAGTGTTGACATTTGGGCATACTAAGTATTCTTGTAGAGTTTGCTCTGTGATTGTAGATGAACTATAAATCCCAGCAACTACAACTCCCAAATGTCGAGATTCTATGTTCACCAAACTCCACCAGTGTTCACATTTGGGCATATTTAGTATTTGTGCCAAGTTTGGTCCAGATCCATCATTGTTTGAGTCCACAGTGATCTCTGGATGTAGGTGAACTACAACTCCAAAACCAAAGGACACTGCCCACCAAACCCTTCCAGTATTTTCTGTTGGTCATGGGAGAACTGTTTGGCTCATCTCTGCCTGAATAAGGCAGAGCCCTGGCATGTCCTGCTTGGAAGAGGGGATTTGCTTCCCCCACCATTACTATTATCTTGAACCTGCAACAGTGTTTGTTGCTATCAGTTTTTGTTTAATCTGGGAACAATGGCTTCAAACTACAAGAGAGGCGATTCCATCTGAAAATGAGGAAGAACTTCCTGACTGTGAGAGCCGTTCATCAGTGGAACTCTCTGCCCCGGAGTGTGGTGGAGGCTCCTTTTTTTGGAAGCTTTTAAACAGAGGCTGGATGGCCACCTGTCAGGGGTGATTTGAATGCAATATTCCTGCTTCTTGGCAGAATGGGGTTGGACTGGAGGGCCCATGAGGTCTCTTCCAACTCTTTGATTCTATGATTCTATGAACTGTTGCAAGGAGGGTGGAGAGAACATGTCCTGCTTGGAAGAGGGTGAATTGCTCTCCCCCCCCCCCCCCATTACTGTTATCTCTATCAGTTTTTGTTAATTCTGTGGCTGAGTGCTATTTTTATGTTTTATATTTTGGACTAGTAACACAGCCAGAAAGTAAGTGCTGTTTTAATTAAACTGTTTGATACAAACTGGGGTGTTTGTTTGGTTCATCTCTACCTGAATAAGGCAGAGCCCTGGCATCGTGACAGAGGAGAGGATCAGGGGGAGAGGCAGGGATCCCGGTATAGTTTTTGAACTATTGCAAGGAGGGTGGAGGAGAACATGTCCTGCTTGGAAGAGGGAATTTGCTCCCCCCCCCCCCCCCCCCCCATTACTGTTATCTTGAAGCTGCAACGGGTTTGTTGCTATCAGTTTTTGTTTAATCTGTGGCTGAGTGCTATTTTTATGTTTTATATTTTGGACTAGTAACACAGCCAGAAAGTAAAGTGCTGTTTTAATTAAACCGTTTGATACAAACTGGGTGTTTG
>NC_090025.1:15555544-15713044 GCF_037176765.1 Anolis sagrei | reverse complement strand
AACATCTGGGGACCCCAGGTTGAGAACCACTGGACCAGGGTTTCTCACTCCCTCACTACTCTGCCCAGAATTTGTTAGGTTTGGGTTAATGATTTGTGGAGACATCATTGTGAAATAGATTAATCATTAGGTGAGAGTGTATTGTGGGATGGGGACAGGATAGGCCATACCAGGCTCTCAGAGGTGTCATTTAGAAGTGACTGGCTACCCATGCCACAGGCCTGCTCTCTTGGGTTGAGTGCTCTGTGGGCAGGATATCGATGGCACTATGCAGTGTGTTTTAGCATCCACTTGAAGTGGTCAATTTTAGGCTAGGAGTATTGATCGATACTGCTCTCGATAGTGCATAAACGCTTCTTCGTATGTTTTTTAAAAATCTTGAAGATGATAAGAGCCTTCTGCACTGTGATGATGATACTGCTCTCCCCACCTGAAAGAGTGTGGCTAAAGCAGGTATGGGCAAACTTCAGCCCTCCAGGTGTTCTCAACTCCCACAATTCCTACCGGCTGTCCACAGCAGAGACCAAATTCTTACATTGACCTAATCATCATCGTCATCATCATCATCATCATCATCATCATCATCTTTATTTATTCCACCAAAGGAATTCAGGGTGGCTAACGTGAGGCCAAGCCCGGATACAACACAGCAAAATGAAATATAAAAACAACAAAAATTACATCACAGAAGAATTAATAAATTAACAAAATAAGATGAACAGTATAAAATAACATAATAAAAGTTGAACACAATGGGCGGGCCAAATGCATGAGATAAAATGATAAAACCCTGGATGAGATAGGAGTAAAAAGTGAATTTGTGCAGAAGGCTGGACAGTTAGGTTAGGCCTTCATTAAGGATGGGGAAAAGTGCATCATGAGGACAACACTGTAGATCAGTGGTTCTCAACCTGGGGTCCCCAGATATTTTTGGCCTACAACTCCCAGAAATCCCAGTCAGTTTACCAGCTGATAAGATTTCTGGGAGTTGAAGCCCAAAAACATCTGGGGACCCCAGGTTGAGAACCACTGCTGTAGATGGATCAGACAAGAATGGGATGTATGGTCACTCCAATCCAAAGGCAAACCTTCCTCTTTGTGGAAGATTTGATTAGAGGATATTTCCCACACACTCTGCGGATATTCATGTTCCCATTACTAAAGCAACCTTTATTCAAGACCATCTCTTCAACTCACTTCTTTACTTTTGTTTCCAGCTGCCATGGGACATATTTTGAAAACATAACTGGTGATTTCATTATTGGAGAAGCATTACACCTGCTAGACAAATGTTTGAATCAGAGATGACTTAACGCTGGAACATTTGTGCTAATTGTTGATGGCCAGAGTTAGATATTGTTAATCTTTCTATCTTCCCTTATCATACACCTTGTGCACTCTAATTTTATATTCTGAAGAATTGGAGTGTTTCTTTTAGCCCATGCTAAAAGAAACCTGTTAGATGTTTTCCATTTTCCCCCTTAGGTCATATCAGTGCTGCAGAATAAGAAAGTATTGAGGAAAACAAGTCTCTCATTCACTCTCACCTCACTTCTCCAAGAAACTTAGCTTTTGCCCTTTTTAAAAGATAGGAGAAATTTTATGTGACAAGCGAGCTTGGTCTGATGACATCTGACAGATTTAAAGTGCATCCCTTCCCTCCCCAAGAGGTTTTGATGCTCTCACTTAGCAGGACTTGCAGTTGTAGAAAATTACCTTGTCATAGGCAACAGTATTGAGGGCTGGTATTGACAGGGCAAAGTGTCAATAATTTTTTTCCAGGTGCTTATCTACCTGAGAACAATGGGAGAAATGAGAGGGCTGCATAGACTAGATCAAGCATGGGCAGACTTCAGTCCTCCAGGTGTTTTGGACTTCAACTCCCATGATAGGCTGTTAGGGATTGTGGGAGTTGAAGTCCAAAACACCTGGAGGGCCATCATTTGCCCATGCCTGGACTAGATGGTCACCAAAATGGAATGAGCCAACACAAAGCTGAGGAGTAACACTTTTACACCCCCATACCAGATTGTGATATCTTCCATTTCAATCATCCCACTCCTGTCAATGATAGTTTCCATTTGAATAACAAAATAGACATCACCCACATTACTTCCGACTACAAGGATAGTCTTTTCCTAATTAAGATGGGAAGTACAATGCTATCCTTTAAAATTTCATTTAGGAAGCAATTTGCCACTTTAATGGCAGCTGATATGATGGTTTTTCAGGCAGTAAACTGAGCTAACTGCTCAAAAATGCACACAATTTAGGAGCTGACAAATCCAATTGGGAAACCGAGGAAGTGCGTTGGAAGGCTTTGGTTGGTGCTACTCTTAGCTCTTTGTTCATTTGACTGCCCCATCTGTAGGGAAATATGTTAATAGCGTCTTGATGTAGCCTTTGAACTTTTGGGGCAGGTTAGAGCCAAGGTGCCACCATATTAATGGCAGGACCCTTATTACTGTTGAGAGATGCAAATAGCTTTGGCTTGGGTGTTTCTGCTTGACACTCAGTTATTCATTCATTCATTTGAAAGAAGAAAGACATCTGATGCCATTACACACCTTTTATATTTACATCACAGAATGAAGATATTTCTTCCAGGTCTAATGTCATTTCAATATCAAGACTATAGAAATATGAATTCATACTAATCTTGCTATAATGACAGATGTGCTGTCGCATGCTGGGCCTGTGCATATGACTGTAGACAAGACATAAATTCTGTGTGCCCAACAGAACGCCGGGGCTGCCTCAGATTAAAGGCCCTTGGACCTCCCCAAAACAAAGTTCTGTAGAGGCTTAAAGTAAGTCCAACAAAGTTCTTTATTGATGAAAACAAACAGATACTTTAAAGCTTTCTTAACAGTCTATAGGCTCTTGCAATCTTGTTCACTGGGAACAGGCACTATCTTCATAACTATATAATAACTAATGGAGAAATCCTTAACTTCCAATCTGGGCAATCTGTATTTGCCTCTGTTGGCGTGGAGCCCCTGCACCCGGTACCAGCTGCGTCTGGCTTCCGTGAGCAACCCCTACCAAGCAGAGCTCTGTAGACTTCCAGGGAAAAGGAAGGAGTTCAGGTTGCTGCGATGGCTGGCTGAAGTCCCTCAGCAAAGGAGCTGTAAGGCTATATAACTCCAGTCAGGCTGTAAGCTGTATATCTCCCCGGCCAAGCCGTAGAAGACGAAGCTTTCTACAGGAGCTCTTGGTTTCATGTCCTGTATGGAAAGCTGCTCTGTGTGGACTGAACTCAAAATGGCTCCTATTCCCACTAAAACTCAAAAAGGGGCGGGGCCAGGGAACCTAACGATAATTGACAGGTGGCTTGCCCTATGATTGCAAACTATAACAGGAAGCCACCCTGCTGCAAAATCCCAAGCCTGCGATTGCAAACAAACATTTAATGCAAAGCAAACAGAATTGGAGCTCCTGGTACAGCTGTACCAGCACAACAGATGTGGGATCTATTTAGGGAAGCTGCCTTGAATTATATATCAGACAACGCATAACTGTGGCTCAGGAGTACTTGTAGTTATTGGAAGTGGTGAACTGGGTGGAATAAAATAACAAATGTTCTTTGTTGATACACAATGCTGTATCAGTGGAATGAAGTTGGACTGCATGGTTTATTTACATCACTTCACAGAATCATAGAGTTGGAAGAGACCTCATGGGCCATCCAGTCCAACCACCTGCCAAGAAGCAGGAAAATCACATTCAAAGCACCCCCAACAGACAGCCATCCAGCTTCTGTTTAAAAGCTTCCATAGAAGAAGCCCTCACCACACTCCGGGGCAGAGAGTTCCACTGCTGAAAAGCTCTCACAGTTAGGAAGTTCTTCCTAATGTTCAGGTGGAATCTCCTTTCCTGTAATTTGAAGCCATTGCTCCATTGTGTCCTAGTCTCCAGGGCAGCAAACAACAAACTTGCTCCCTCCTCCCTATGATTCCCCTCACATATCTATGCATGGTCATCACAATCTAAAACCAAGTCAGTTGTATGTATTACTGGTTGACACACATTGTGTGAGCCTAGTTCAAGCCACAAGCCTAGGAAGTGCTCATGCTAACAGAGTAAACTGGATTGTGGAAAAAAAATAGATGTTGTAATCACATTTCCAGAACTCTGCAACCTTATACCTCCCCCCTCCAACAAGCAATATTTTTCTATAACAACTAATTACATATAAATGAATCCTTCTTAACTGATCCGCCACTCAGTCTGCTTTTAATTACAAGGCTTCAACACTGACAGATGGCAGATAGTGTGATGAGTTGACCCACAAGGGTTAGATGGCTGTCACTAGAGTGATTTGGTTTCAACAGCCAAAAATAGGTTGAGGTCAAAGATATAACATAGAGTTGGCTTTATGCTGGCAAAAGCCTTTTACATGTGTGCTTTTATTAGTAGGGCTTGCAAATGGATAAAGTTTCTAGCAAAAACAGAGCAGGGCCCAGTGAGATTCTTGTGAGGACAGAGCTGAGTGAGAATAGGCTATTGATTGTTAGAGAACATTTTTGTAAATGACAAAACATGCCTTCCTTTTTCAACATCCACCTCCCTTCCTCATAAAAATTTCCATGTTTCAATTTAAATTTATTTATTTATTTACTATATTTATATACTGTCCCTCTCAGCCCGCAGGGATGGTTTACAGTTGGTACCAAGGCCATAAAGTACAATTTCAATACAATAAAACAATCAAACAATAAAACCATAAAAGAATCAATAAAATCAATAAAAACATGTATCATTAGGGACTCCTCATTAAAAACATCATCCAATCACATCGTCCAACCATTCCATTTTCCTATGTCTGTTACACAGTATATGCAAATGCCTGCTCGAAAAGCCAAATTTTAACTCTCTTCCGAAATGTTAAAAGGGAGGGGGCTGATCTGATGTCCTTAGGGAGGGTGTTCCACAGCCGAGGGGCCATCACTGAGAAGGCCCTGTCTCTCGTCCCCGCCAACCATGCTTGTGGCGAAGGTGGGACCGAGAGCAGGACCTCCCCAGACGATCTTAGCTGGAGTACGGTGTCATCCATATGCAAATGACAACCAGCTCTATTACTCCTTTCCACCTAATGCCAAGGAGGCTGTCTTGACCCTAAACCAGTGCCTGTTGTCAGTAATGGCCTGGATGAGGGCAAACAAATTAAAACCTAATCCAGACAATACAGAGGTACTCCTGGTCAGTTGAAAGGCAGATCAGGGAATAGGGATCCAGCCTGTGCTGGGTGGGGAGGGTCACACTCCCCCTGAAGACACACATTCGCAGTTTGGGGATCCTCCTGGACTCGGCATTGAACCTGGAGACCCAGGTGTTAGCAGTGGTCAGGAGGGCCTTTGTACAATTAAAACTTGTGCACCAATAGCGTCTCTTCCTTGAGAAGTCAAATCTGGCTACGGTGGTCCATGCCTTAGTTACATCCTACCTGGATTACTGTTATGCACTCTATGTGAGGCTTCCTCTGAAGAGTGCTCAGAAACTTCAGCTAGTCTAAAGAGCTGCAGCCAAGTTGCTCACTGGGGTTGGCTACAGGGAGTGGGTGATCCTGCTCCAGCAGCTACACTGGCTGCCAGTCTGTTTCTAGGGACAATTCAAAGTGCTGGTTATAATGTTTAAAGCCCTAGATGGTTCTGGTCCAGGCTACTTGTCTGACCACATATCCTTGTACAAACCTACCTGGGTAGGTTTTAAAGCTTTTAAAGATGAAGGTTTTAAAGATCAATTCAGGTGGTCATGTAGTTTTTAACTTTGAATTTGCTTTAATAGTTTTTAACTGGGATTTTTTAAAAATACTGTTTATATTTAACCCTGTTTTGATGTTTGTATATTTTGATGCTTTTCTGTTAAGCCGCTTTGAGTCCCCTTAGGGGGAGAGAAAGCTGGGTGTAAATAAATAAAATGATGATGATGATGATGATGATGATGATGATAAATAGCTACATCTTAAGATGTATTGGAATGTGTAGTTTCATGAGATACTTAGAATTTTTTGCTAAAGAGTTCTAATGTCACACCGAGTGACAAATTTTAGGGTTGCATAGTAGGGATTCATAGCAGTCAAAATGCTATCAAAGTCAGCCTTTCTTTTTCCTTCTATTTGTTCTCAGATCATTCCTACCTCTTTTCTTTTTTTTCTTTTTTTTTTTTTGTCGTGTCAGGAGCAACTTGAGAAACTGCAAGTCACTTCTGGTGTGAGAGAATTGGCCGTCTGCAAGGACGTTGCCCAAGGAACGCCTAGATGATCTGATGTTTTTATCATCCTTGTGGGAGGCTTCTCTCATGTCCCCGCATGAGGAGCTGGAGCTGATAGAGGGAGCTCATCCGCCTCTCCCCGGATTTGAACCTGTGACCTGTCGGTCTTCAGTCCTGCTGGCATAGGGGTCTAACCCACTGCACCACCGGGGGCTCCATTCCTACCTCTGAAATGCTAAACAATGGAGTCTAAGATTCTCCAATTAAAACCAAACAATTGGGAATGAAGTAATGCAAAAGAAAATTTATTGGTACCTTGCATATTTTTTAAGTTTATTTCAACCAGAAGACTATTTTCAAGCAGAAGACTATCTCTAACTGTTCCAAGGAGTTTTCTCCCTTTTGTTGCTGCTATTGTTTCTAATCATTGGAAAATATCTTGCATTATCACTTCAGACAGGATTACAGGAAACACAAAAAGGCATTAGATATTTCATGCAGGGAGAAAAGAGAGCACTATTAGAGGGGGGGGGGGATACCTAAGCTTCAGGATACTTACCAAAATAATTCTGTAAACTAAGTGTTTTTATGTATCTTATTGTTGAAAAAAATCTCCCTTTCATAAAAATGCTTTATTGACAAGGAACGAGATGTATCTCTCTTGGCTTAAAAAATGTGAAATCCTGTCAAGCAACATCAAATAGACTTGATTTAAACCAATATCAATGCAACCAATGTAGACTCCACATTGTAAAATCAGCTCAAGATCAGAATAAGAATGAGTAAAGGGCTGCATAAAATCAGTGGAAGTTAGATTCAACTTAACATTTTTTTATTTTGTTTGTTTCCCACCTTTTCTACAGCTGTTATTTAATTCTTCTCATATCATTATATCAATTTTATTTGGTAGAAATGTGACATAGAAGATTGAGCAAGTGTTTTTTTCTTCTGCTCCACAGATAGAATATGAACCAATGGATTCAAATTGCGTGTACAAGACGAGAAGTTCCAACTACATAATCACAAAAGAAAAGAGTACAATGAGATAACAAAGGCCACAACTTTTATCAGATACAGCTGATGATAGAGTTGGCAACCACCCATGGGTCCTGGATCTCAGCATTTGGAAAAACATTAGGAAGATGGATGCCTTGGTCAGTCATATCAAATGCTGCTGAAAGTTTCAGAATGATCAATAGAAACTCATTCCTCCTGTCCAAATCCTGGTATGGGTTATGAAGCATGACTGTTCAATAATGAAGTCTGAAGCCAGATTGGAATGGTTCCAGATGACACATAGATCTCCCCTTTCTAAGTGAGTACTCTAAGGCCTTATTTAGAAAAGGGAGATGGGGGACTGGTCGATGAAGGTTTTTCAACAAACTTTTAACAATGTATTGTCGAAGGCTTTCATGGCTAGAATCACTAGGTTCTTGTGGGTTTTTTCGGGCTATATGGCCATGTTCTAGAGGCATTTTCTCCTGACGTTTCACCTGCATCTATGGCAAGCATCCTCAGAGGTAGTGAGGTCTGTTGGAGTTTGGAAAATGGGTTTATATATCTGTGGAATGACTGGGGTGGGGCAAAGAGCTCTTCTCTGCCGGAGCTAGGTGTGTGAATAAACTTCTTACATTTTTTTTCTCTCATAGAAATTCAAACCTAACCCTCTTTTTAAAAAAGCATTGACATCTCAACTACCCAACTGACCAGTAATCCTCTAGGATGGACATGGGTCTAACAGGAGGGTGGTTGGGCTCTCCTCTCCAAACAACTTGTCTACATTATCTTGTTGAACAACCTGAAACCTGAAACTTATCTATCAAAACTGGACAAGGGTGTGGCTCAGTTGCCTACCCAAATTGAAACTTCTAAAGACTGTCAGAGTTTTTCCTAATAACTAAATATGTTTATGTTTCCTAGACTGATTTCAAGCGGACATAAAAGCATTTGATCTTGGAGTGCTTCAGAGAATCTTTCCTTCTTTAATGAAATACAGTTACCTTTGATGCAGCTCTCAAAGCTTTTCTACACAACTGGATCAATGGAGGAATTTCTACCAAAGATATGAAGCAGGCTTTTTCTTTTCCCAAGCAATTGCTCAGGGGCTCAGCCAAAATGCTCCGTTTTAGTTCAAATTGCGGACGCAGATGAGTCAGGAAAGGCAGCCAACTGGGTTCAACAAGAATATCATTTATTTATAGCAGCTGCTAGAGGCTTTTCAACACAACATGGTGTCTCTGGAAAAGCCCCCGAGCATCAAAGGTAGTGTTCCTTTTATACATCAAAAGGGGTTCGGCTTTAAGAGCCGCCCCGAAGATTAAATCATTGGTTAAGAAAGCTGTCAATATTATAATTAACATTAAGCAATTAGCTCATATATTTTTAAGTTTCGCTTCGCAATAAGCAAGCCCCTTCTTGGAAACATCTCAAGATGCTGACAGCTGAAAACATCTGCTGATCTTGGCAAGTCTAACTTCGGCCTTGGCTATTTCCTTTTGCAAAGTTGGCAAGTCTCATGACCGATTTTTCACCCTTTCACAGTCTGTCTTTGTCTCCCATATATGGTCAAGTCCATCCGTTCCCTTTCTACATGCAAACCTCGGCAGCTTTAGTAAAAACTAAGCTGTGCTTTTTACCTTTTCTATAGCTGTACCTTTCTGCCTTATTCCCTCATGTTTTTGTTTTGCGAAGCGGTTTACAAAAGCGAGAGCAAATCAGCAAGGGTTAGATATTATGGATCTCTCCAATTATGCCTTTTAATGAGAGCTATCTTTTCTATCGAAGCTGCCTGATGCATATGTCTCTGGCAAACTTGAAGCAAAATCGGAAAACAGCACATTAGCAACAAAAAGACAAAACCGCATAGCATAATCACAAGTATTATTTCTCTAAGCCATGATGCTGAAGGAAGCAGAGATGTCAACCATGAGAAAGGTTGCCATCCATCTTCCTTTACGTTATGATTTATTAAGTCTTGCAATTTTTCCAAATCATCTTCAATGGTTTGGTTCAGATTATGAAATTGGACCACGCACCGGCCCCTTATTATAGAACAGAATCCTCCCTTTGTTGCCAACAAATAATCTAGGGCTAGCTTGTGTTGCATTGCCATTTGGCTTAGTTCTTCAATTTCTGATTGTAATTGTCTAACTATTTTTCCTGTGGCATTTATGCTTTTCTCTAATCTACATGTGAGTCCCATGATACTCTTTCTGTTTTCTTGGGCCATTATTCCAGGATAGGACCCGAGGGTTAGGAGCCCCGTTATTAATCCTCCTCCTATCCTTGAGCCTCCAGTTTCGGACAGTTGTGAGTCTATAATCACTTCGTCTGAGCACTCAGGTCCTAGGGGTGCTATGGCTTTCAAAGATCTCTGAAGCCTCCTAGGGTGTTTAAGGACTCGTACAGGGAATGTCAGGTATCCTACCCCAACACATTGGTTTCCTCCTGGATGAAAATTGGTTGCCCATTTATCAAAGAAAAACCACATATTGGGATCTCTAATATGCCATCCTGAACAAATACTGCCTCCATTTCTCAGGGATGTGTAATTTGACTCAAACAGTGGGTATTCAGGGTACAGTTCCTTCCAGTCCGTGTCGGCCAGATTTTGTTTGTTAACATATGTAGAGTTATAGGTTCCATACAAATAAAACTTGTCCTGACAGTGAGTGTAATTTGTCAACCTTGTTAGGAAGGCTTTTCTGTGCTCCCAGCCTTTCCATTTTTGATTCCATGTACCCTTGTTTGCACAACAAAAACACATTCCTCTCGTGGTGGCAGTATATCTGATTCGTCTAAATTTAATGTGTTTTAATCCATCGGGGACCTGAGAAAATATGGTGGGATTTTGAATAGTTCCTTGTAACCCCCCGAGCACCACCTGGGGGTCAGCTATTAGGGTAGGGAGGAAAGAGAAGTCACCTACTTTCTCTGGATGTTCATATAGGAGTGCCACATCTTTTCCATGCTGATCAAACATGAATCTAGCATGTTCTTTTAGCCAATTTCCCTGTATCATAGTGATCATGTTTATAAGCATCATATATCCAAAAACCGTTCGAACTCCTATTGGTTTTCTAGGGCATCTTTCCCTCCTCCCCATTATAATCTCTATCCACCACTTCCAAGATAGGGCTTTCGTTGGGCCACACTGCGTCATACTTGACCTGCGACGATCTGTTGTTCCCGAAGAGGTCAGCTTCATGGCCTTGTTGACCCCTCAGGGAGTTGCCGGACGATCCTGAGTCTCAGGTCACTCTGATCTGCCTTTTTTATCTCCCACATGGGGGGTGCCAGCTTGGCACGGGTGTAATGTATCCAAGGTTTAACTTCCTTCACTTTAATGGCAGTAGGGGTTGATATCAGCACAGTATAGGGCCCTCTCCACTTAGGTCCTAGTGGGTCAATCTTCCACTCTTTCACAAGCACCTCGTCACCTGGCGAGAAACAATGCAAAGGTGTGGTAGGATAGGGTGGATTTAACTCTGAAGTATATTGTGCAATTTGTTTTATCTGTCCAGCCAGGGCTTGCACTTGTTGAATGGTTTGTTTATCTCCAATCACATGTTGGTCTCCCCCTTTGTCCAGTATCGACCTCAAATTTAATGGTGGTCTGCCATATAGTCTCTCATAGGGGGTCAGACCTGTTCTTTTGTGAGGGGTACACCTTACTCTCAATAGTACCATGGGCAGTATTATAGTCCAACCCAGCCCTGTCTCTTGACAGATTTTTGACATAGCAGTCTTCAGAGTCCGATTCATTCTCTCAACTTTAGCTGAGGACTGGGGCCTATAAGCGCAATGCAATTTCCATTTTGTGCCCAATATTTGACACAGTCCTTGAATCACCTTGTGTACATAAGCTGGACCGTTGTCTGACCCTATTTCTAATGGTATTCCAAATCTGGGGATTATGTCTTTTAAAAGTGCTCTTGAAACTTCTATTGCCTTTTCAGTTCGGGTTGGGTATGCCTCTACCCACCCGGTGTAGGTGTCCACAAAAACAAGCAAATATTTGTAGCCCTTTTGCGGGGGCATTTCAGTAAAATCAGTCAAAATTGCCTCGAATGGGACGTTGCCTATGTGTTGAATTCCTGGTGGCTTTAAGGGTCCTTCTCGAGGATTATTTTTGGCGCATGTCCAGCATCGGTGTGCTGCTGCTGCTGTCAGGCTATGGAGTCCATCAATGTACATTTGCCGTTCTAGCAGCTTAGCTAAGGCTGTCTTACCCAGGTGTGTGTTGGAGTGCATATGTCGGACTATGTGCCACGCCATATCCTTAGGGACATAAACGCGGTTATCTGGCATCACAATGACCTCTCCCTTCCATTCTCCTTTTTCCCCCAAAGCCCAATTCTCCTCTTCTTTTGTGTATGTAAACTTTTCTAACGGGGGATCTCTTATTACCGTCACAGCCAACAGGTGTTGCCTATTGTGGGGGTGCTTAGCTGCCTCTCTTGCGGCCAAATCAGCTAGTCTATTACCCTGTGTCACTGGGTCTTCTCCCCTTTGGTGTCCTTTGCAATGCATTACAGCCACTTTGTCCGGGTCCCAGACCGCCTCCAGGAGGGCCACAATCTCAGCTGCATTTTTAACGCCCTTTCCAGCCGACGTAAGGAGTCCCCGCTCCTTGTACAGAGCTCCATGGGCATGGAGCGTAGTAAAGGCATACTTTGAGTCCGTGTAGACATTGACCCGTTTTCCCTTTGCCAACTGCAGTGCTCTGGTGAGGGCTATCAATTCAGCCCGTTGAGCGGAGGTTCCCGGGGGGAGCGACTCTGCTTCCAGAATCTCTCCCCCCCCCTGTACCACCGCATATCCTGCACGCCTCTCACCGTTCTCCATGAAGCTACTGCCATCCGTGAACAGGGTCATGTCTGCCTTGGACATTGGTACGTCCTTTAAGTCAGGTCGGCTGGAATATACCTGTTCCATCACCTGAATGCACTGGTGGACTGTTTCCTCTCCTGGGGCAGGCAACAAGGTGGCCGGATTTAAGGTGGCACAAGTTTCTAGGGTCACCATCGGGTTATCACACAACACCCCCTCATATTTTGTCAGTCTCTCATTTGTGAGCCAGCGCGGTCCCTTGGTGTCTAACAGCGCCTTTACATGGTGTGGTACTTTGACGGCCAGTGGCTGTCCTATAGTCAATTTACTTGCTTCTTTTATCAAATCTACTGCTGCTGCCACTGCACGAAGACAGGGCGGCATTCCCTGTGCTACCGTGTCTAACTGTTTTGACAGATAAGCCACTGGTCTCTGCCATGATCCTAATGTCTGGGTAAGCACCCCTATAGCCACTCCTTCTTTTTCAGACACGAACAAGTCGAACGGTTTTTCCAAATCTGGGAGCCCGAGCCTCCATTCCTCTTCCATGGGTATTGTCAATTCCATTTGGCCATTGTCTAAAAATTTGGATTTGTGCTCTTAATTTTGACAAAATGTCTCTTCCTAATAATGACACTGGGCAATCAGGGTGATATAGTAATTTATGACTCACATTATGGCCTGCCAGATTACATGTCCGTTCCTGTAGAAAAGGGCATTTCTGAATTTTTCCTGACAGCCCCACCACTTTGGTGACTTCTGCGCTGGTAGGACTAATAAGTTTGTTCACCACTGATCGTTCTGCCCCAGTGTCCACTAAAAAGTCAACTTGCTGGTCCCCTACTTCTATAGTGACCATCGGCTCCCCGGGGTCCAGCAAAACGAGAGCCTGGTCAGTTCATTTCTCTTCCTCCGCATCCTCCCATTCTTCTTCTGCTATTGCAGCCACTACTGCTTCCCTCTTCTGGTGTGGAGTATAGCCTCCACTGCCTCTTCCACATCCTCTATCTCTTTCTCTGCCTCTGTCTTGACCTCGTCCTTCGCCTCCTTCTTCTCCTGACACCTTCTCTGTACATTCTCTCTTTTAGTGCCCATAGCCACTGTTAGCGGGGGTGCATTGGGAATTGCATCTCGCTGCCCCCGGTAACTATGTTCTTCCGCCGGCTCTTCTTCCTGGGCAAGGACCTTAACCTTGACTTTCCTTTCCTTCTTTCTTATCATCATACACTGTACTTCTTTACACTTTCGGACCCAATCAGGATTTTGGGTCACCACGTTGTCCCAGGCATCAATATAAATATATTGATCCGGATGATGGTTAGCACAAAATTTTTCTACCTGCCTAATCTTCTTTAGGTCTCACGACCCCTCTGCAGGCCACCCAAAAGGAAAGGTGGGCCATTCTCCTGTGCACAGATTCCTTAATCTGTAGTCCTTAAAATCCCCTGGATCTCCCTGACTCGATGTAGCTACAAACTTGTCAAAGTTGTCTAGCATACACTGAAGCGGAGACACTGTCTTTGAGTTCCTCCCACCCATGGCCTCTAGTGGGGAGCAAACCTTGACCTAGACGCCCGGACACTCGACGGCACGTTTTAGGAACTGCAAGGTTCGCCCCGTCCTCCCACTACCCCACGGGATACTTAGTGGTCCCCCTTCCCCCAGCGCTGGTGTGTGTTACCTAGTGTCTTACTTGACCACTTATACTTGCCGGGTCTCTGTAGACGTTGGAACAACCTTCGTCCCCCGGACTTTCCTCCTTTTGGATCCTTCTTATCACTCCTCCACTCCCAGTTGATTTCTTGAGAACCCGAAGAGTTGCGATTTACCTTGATCAGCAGCACCGACAGAAGAGGGGAGTGTCGCAGCCGGTTATTAGTAGTCGGGGGCCCCCGTTGTCTCGGCTAACGGCAATCGCCTCTCGCGCCCCTGATGCTGATCAAAAATCGTCTTGCCAACAAGATCTGTCTCCCCCGACTCCGGCCCGTCTGAATCAAATCTCGGTGGAACCTCCAAAAATGAAGCAGGCTTTTTCTTTTCCCAAGCAATTGCTCAGGGGCTCAGCCAAAATGCTCCGTTTTAGTTCAAATTGCGGACGCAGATGAGTCAGGAAAGGCAGCCAACTGGGTTCAACAAGAATATCATTTATTTATAGCAGCTGCTAGAGGCTTTTCAACACAACATGGTGTCTCTGGAAAAGCCCCCGAGCATCAAAGGTAGTGTTCCTTTTATACATCAAAAGGGGTTCGGCTTTAAGAGCCGCCCCGAAGATTAAATCATTGGTTAAGAAAGCTGTCAATATTATAATTAACATTAAGCAATTAGCTCATATATTTTTAAGTTTCGCTTCGCAATAAGCAAGCCCCTTCTTGGAAACATCTCAAGATGCTGACAGCTGAAAACATCTGCTGATCTTGGCAAGTCTAACTTCGGCCTTGGCTATTTCCTTTTGCAAAGTTGGCAAGTCTCATGACCGATTTTTCACCCTTTCACAGTCTGTCTTTGTCTCCCATATATGGTCAAGTCCATCCGTTCCCTTTCTACATGCAAACCTCGGCAGCTTTAGTAAAAACTAAGCTGTGCTTTTTACCTTTTCTATAGCTGTACCTTTCTGCCTTAGATAAACATAGGAAAATAGGTCACAAGATCTTATAAAGTCATTGTTTTAAAAGGTAATGTGTTATTTGGTAAGAACTGCTGGGTTGGAAGAACAACAAATTCTACATTTTCATATAATCCTAGAGTTGGAGGTGACCTCCTAGGGCCATCTAGTCCAACTCCCTTCTTCCAGGCAGAAGGGCACCATCAAAACTCTCTTGACAGATGGCCATCCAGCCTCTAAACTAATTAATATGCTTCCTCTATTGAATTGGAAGGAACCCTCAAGGGCCATACATTTAGGGATTTCTTCCCAGCGCAGCACTGATTTAACAAACAAACTATTATTATTGATGTTATTGTTATTATTATTATTTACTAGATATCAGTCAGTCCTCCTGTTTGCAGATTCAATAATTTATTGGAAATCTGGCTGGTTGCTGCTACGGACTGACAAATCTCTCCTTTCTCTTGATTGGGACTTTCTGAACACGAGCAGGATTTGAGGAAATGTAGTTTAGTGCAGGGCCTTTTGCATTCTCTGCCATAGGGCTCCTTGCCTTCCCAAACTACATTTCCCAGAGTTCTGTGATTTCTTTCCCAGTGAACTCTGCTTTCTCCCTGCTTTTCCGCTCCTCATGGCAAGAGGCCATTAATTTAAAGAGGAAAGACAACCTTTTTGGCTTGACTTTGCTTTCTTGCACTGAAGATAAAACTGAGATTGGGAGGCTTCTGAGATTTACAAAATACAAATGAAAAAATATTGGGTAAGTTTCAATTCTTAAGTTTTTTGGCATGGGCCCCGTCCACATGTTGGATATTGCCTCGTAAGTACAAATTTAACACATTTGATATGAGTTACGAGAACTAAGAAAAATTAACTTCTCTAGCACACAGTTCATTATATGATTTACATGCACTAAGTATCCTCTCTTTTTTCTATCATGTCAGGAGTGACTTGAGAAAACTTCTGGTGTGAGAAAATTGGCCGTCTGCAAAGACGTTGCCCAGGGGACGCCTGGATGTTTTTTTATGTTTTACCATCCTTGCGGGAGGCTTCTCTCATGTCCCCGCATGAGGAGCTGGAGCTGATAGAGGGAGCTCATCCGCCTCTCTGTGGATTCGAACGTGCGATCTGTCGGTCTTCAGTCCTGCTGGCACAGGGGTTTAACCCACTGCGCCACCGGGGGCTCCTTAAGTATCCTCTGAAATATACTTTTATTGGAAAGTTTAATAAGTAACAATTTTAGTAGATCATTCCTTGATCCAGGCTAGGTTTGTCAGAACATCCTGAACAAGAACAGTGAATGCCAATTTTTCAAATAAGGGTTCAGAACAGCTAGACTGTGGCTTTGAACAGGGAAGGAACCAAAGGACAATGAAGTCTGCATCATTTAAAAATCTAACAAGTCTGCATTTTTGTTTTAGAGTAGTCTAATCACAAAAAGAATGTTTTAAAAATAATTGTAACAATAGGAAAATTAAAACTTTTCTTCCGAGCTTAGCTCCTGCCTGATCTATGGCCATTATTTTTTCTTCTCTGCTGAGCTTGGAAGGGAAGAAATGCAGTAGTGTTGCTTTGTCTTTGCCAATCTGTGCTTTGTTAAGAAGAAAATTTAATGAATGAAAGGTCAGGTCACTCAACCTTTTCATCATAATCAGATATATGTGAGGGTAGGAAAAAATAATGTCACAGAAAATTAATTTAGCTGTAAACAGAAGGCTGTTTTGTTTTTTTTTTTTCTTCATCTACTGGATGTCTCATCTGTATTAACTCTCCACCAGGATTATTATGTATGATTTTATAAATTCATAGCCCACATAGAATCACAGAACTGGAAGGTATAATAAAAGCCATCCAGTCTAATGCACTGCCATGCCCTGCCATGCAGGAATACACCTTTGCTTAAGTTGCATTGACTGACCATCTGCACATACTTTGCATTTTAACAACACAACCATTCATTGCTAAGGCTTCCCACAAAAAATGGAACTGTAGAGGAGAGTTTACTGAACAAGCCAGTACCTGCCACATACCAGTACTGCCATCTATTGAGGAGTTACAAAGCTGGAGGCATTACTTTTCATTCAACCCATGTGTGTACCTTTGAGGTGTAGTTTTCTCTCACTTTTTGTTGTCTCACTCCTGTTCTTAGCTGCAAGTCATAAGTATCTTGGATGTTTGTAACTTGGGGACTGCCTGTACACGAATCCACTGTTAAAACATTGTTCAAAGCTGGCCATCTGACCCTTCTCTAAAAACTTCCAAAGAAGAAGAGTCCACCATCTTCTTAGGTAGGGAATGTCTTCCTAATGTTTAACACCATCCACTTTTCTTGTAATTTGCATCCATTCTTTTAGGTTCATTATTTGGAGTAAGGAAGCTGTCTCCTACATTGCAGCCTAATAGATATTTTATTCACAGTTGTCTGGGCATGTGCAACTAGAGCCTCTCACCAGCAAACCCAATTACGAGACACAAACTGAGTTGGGAAAACAAATGGCCACAACTTGTTTATTGCTTACAGAAGACACAGGGTTGGCAGGTCTGTGTGGATCCTGGATCTGTGAATCAGGCAGCCCACTGCTGTCCAATACTGCTTAACCATTCCAGGGGGTGCTGCTGATACCAACCGGCCCAATACCGGGATCCCTACACCCTTGCAACCCTGGAGAACCACTGAACCTTCCCCCGCACCAATTTGGGGGGATATACAAGCCAGATTCAGGGCTCATGCCACACGCAATAAAGTTGTGACAAAGAACAAAAGCTCAACAAAACCATGCAACTAGGCACACATTTAAAAAGAGTGGTGGATTGGGACACAGGCAAGGTGCGCTGCTGGCATGGCCTTCAAGGCTGCCTGACACTAACGGATGCAGCTGGCAGCCAATCAGGGGGCAAGCCAGGGCCGCCTCTGACTGGTCGGTCACCCACCAGCAGAAACCTCTCCTGCCACGAAGGGGGTTTCTGGGAGGAAGAAGCCTCCGATACCATGGCAGCAGGGAGGATGCCCTGCCGCTGTAACCTCTCCACCTGGTAAATCAGGTGAAGCATTGATGGATCACAGAGCTATGAGATTCAAACTCACCATTCATAATTCCTTGGTTTCCATCTCACAGACTCTGGAATTGCAATTCCATATAGTCCAATTCCATTAATCTTCCATCATCCTCTTTTTTTCAATGTCCCAGTTTGTATATATCTCACCACTTTTATCCTCAGCCTACTTCACTTAGTAGTTTTCACCATCTTGACCACACTCTAATGTTTCTTGACCACATATCCTGGTTTTCATTCATGAAATGCCACAGGGTATGCAGTCTTTAGTCATAATTTTGATATGAGTGACTTTGTGCTTTGGTCAATGGTTGTCCAAAAGAGAGGTATCTCAGTTCTTTAGGCCCTGTGCTCTCCAGTTGTGAACCAGAGTGCAAGATACAGCCATGTCTGCATGTCTTAAAATGCAGCGGATTTATGACCTATTGCTGTTTTGCCCTGTATAATTAAAGTTCCAGCTGCCTGCCTAAAAATGGAGATCTCCCCCGCTTGGCTGAGCTGGGGGAGGAGGTGGATATGAAGAGGTGCCAGTCAACCACATTTGTGTGTGATAAATAATCAGTTGCATACTCAGTTTTCAATGCTTGTTAAAAATCCAGGCACTGGAACAGTTCCCGAATCTCACCACTCCCACCTCCACTGCCAATCTCTTTTGCATCTCATTGGCATTTGAGAACATTAATTGACTCATTATTCCAATTCATATTCAGGAAAGGAAGCTGATTAACGAAGGCAGATGCAGAATCTCTAGACACATTTGTAGCGGCGTTGTTTGTCCCGGCAGTTTATTTGAGTTATTAGAATCTTTTGGAGGCTGTAGCCAGGAGAACTGGAGATATATTTTGCTATGTAACTTTCCTTTGCAGGGTTTGGCCACTTTTGTCCTTGACATTTTTTTTTTAAAAAAAACCAAAACAATAATTACCTTACAGCCATGCAAAAGACTTGGGCAGTACAATGCAGAATCATTATATCAGCTCTGGGAGTTTTCTGTCGTAGAGATGAAGACCATCTCTTTCTCTACCATTTGGCAAGCCTAATTGTTCTAGTCCAATGTCAACATCCAGGGATGGGAATCTACTGGTTTGTGGAGTGGTTTATGAGCACAGAAAACCTTTCCATTTGCACCCTAACTTTTCCTTTTGTCCTCATTGCGCCTTTGTCTTTTTTTGTGGCAACTATGCAGGCCTTGCTCAACTGCCAAAAACATAACCCACTTTGGTCTTTCTAAGGCTCTGCCACTTGCTTTGCTTTTGCAAATAAAATGGATCCAAAATGCAAAGGATAAGTACAGGATAAGTACAATACATTGGATAACTCTTTTACAAATCAGACAAAAAGCCTAGCTCAGTGTTTCTCAACCTGGGAGTTGGGACCCCTGTGGGGGTCACAAGGGGGTGTCAGAGGGGTTGCCAAAACAATCAGAAAACATAGTATTTTCTGTTGGTCATGGGGGTTCTGTATGGAAAGTTTGGTTCAATTCTATCATTGTTGGGTTCAGAATGCTACTTCATTGTGGGTGAACTATAAATCCCAACAACTACAACTCCCAAATGGCAAGGTCTATTTTCTCCAAACTCTACCAGTATTCACATTTTGGTATATTGAGTATTTGTGCCAAGTTTGATCCAGATCCATCGTTGCTTGAGTCCACAGTGTTCTCTGAATGTAGGTGAACTACAACTCCAAAAACTCAGGGTCAATGTCCACCAGACCTTCCCAGTATTTTCTCTTAGTCATGAGAATTCTGTGTGCCATGTTTGACTCAATTCCATCATTGATGGAGTTCAGAAGGCTCTTTGATTTTAGGTGAACTATAAATCCCAGCAACTCCAGCATTACCAAATGACAAAATCAATCACCCCCAATCCCACCGGTATTCAAATTTTGGGCGTATTGGGTATTTGTGCCAAATTTGGTCCAGTGACTAAAAATATATCCTGCATATCAGAAATTTACATTACAATTCATAACAGTAGCAAAATTACAGTTATGAAGTAGCAACGAAAATAACGTTATGGTTGGAGGTCACCACAACATGAGGACCTGTACTAAGGGGTCGCGGCATTAGGAAGGCTGAGAAACACTGGCCTAGCTCATGCCACCCTACAGCCTTTGACTTCCAGGACCAATATCCTGGAATCTGATAAACCTTGCCCACTATCACCTTCATTATCATTTCCTCCCAACCTTATCACTGGCTTGTAGTCATTGATGACAAAAAAAATCTTCTGATGGAAAAAATATTATCTTTCTGGACAGTGATCCGGTATGTTTAGTGTTCCTGGTAGGTTGTCCTTTCCTACTTAGTTGGTTCAAAATTCCTTTCTTGTATCCTGCACAATAGTTGTACCCTCTCTGCTCAATTTCCAGGAAAACCTGCCTGTATGATACATCATGTCTGATCAAATAGAATAGGAGAGTCCCCTTTTGCCTGGATGTAATACTATTACTTTAATTAACTTAAACTATTCGTATGAATCAGCAGATGTTCTTCAGAAGACCTCTGGTTTCTTAGGTAAATGTGTTTTTTCTTTCTTTCATGGAATTGCTTCTGACAGTCCCATTTACATTCTGAGAACTGAACACTAATAATCAGTGCTAGGAGTGTATCTGTGGAGGTGGTATGAGGGCATTGCTCCTTCCAATCAAAAAAATTCCTACCCATGAATTTTCTCTGCTATCCCCAAATTTCCAGCAGGAGAATCAGAGACTGAAACCATTCACACCTAAACCTCTTCTATTTGCTGTGTGACATTTTTTTTTTGTAATGTTGCTTTCCTCTTTGCTTTGAATGCCTAAACACTATTTCCAAAAGTTCCGCTGAATTTTTAAGTTACTGCAATGCTAGAAAGTTGGGGATTAAAGGAAAATGTTATGTTGTGATGGGATTCTTATTGCAGGAAGTGCCAACTTCTTGTTCTTCTTGTAGCTACATCCATAAACAGCGCTAGCTTCAATATGGCAATACTGGAATAGGGTAGCCTGCTGCTGCTCTGATGTGTGTTTTACACATTGACTGTAAACATATGCATTGTAAACAGTTTTACTGTGGGAGGGACTGACACATTTTCGTTTACTAACCTGAGCAATCCAGGACTTCTGCTTTGAAGCTCTAAGAAACTGAAGGGCTGAGAAGGGGAATCAGATATATTATGAAAACTGCATCAGAGTATGGGACTCTGATGGTCCAGAGAGGGTTCAGCTCTAAACAGATATGGAGTGGGAACCTGCACAGAGACTGAAGGCCAGTTTCTATCCCTCTGACCCTTGATTAAATGCTCCAGTGCGTCCCTCAAGAATTAATGAGATTAGAGGTTGAAGGGACCACAAGGGTCCTCTGCCCCTCTCCTAACATGTAGGAATATATACCTGAAGCATTACTGATCTATTGAATTTTGATACCAAAATGGGACTCAGGTGACATTCAGTATTGAAAGATTTGCATCTCCTTCAAAGAAGGAGAGCCCATTGCTAAACAATTCAAACAGTAAACAATTTGTCCCTACAGTTTAGATGGAATCTCTTTCCTTGTATGTTACTCCATTGATTCAGATTCTATTCCCTCTCAAATGTTCCTATGTTGGTGATCGGACTGAAAGTAAGTCTATGGAAGAAAGTGCTAAGGTGAAGCACACTTACTTATTTTAACTTATTGTATACTTCAGTAAATCAACTATTGAGTCCTCCATTTTGTCTTTTGGTTCACTATAGGTATTAGCCTATGGAATCAATGTAACATACTGGTTTGAATAATGGATGGAGTTTGATTTCCAACAATGCCATAGGGACCACTGGGTGACCCTAAGTGAGTCTCACAATCTCAGCTCCAGAAAACCCTGTGATAGATTCATCTTAGTGTTGCCATATGTTGGAAACTACTTAAAAACACACAACAAAAACAATGTATTTATGTATAATAGTTTCTGCAACTTCGCACTGTTACTATGGCATTTTTTAAAAAATCTCTATTTTTCATATATATAGTCTTGTAGGTTCTGTCGGTTTGTTCATAAGTTGAATTTGTATGTAAGTTGAAACATACATTTTAAGTGTAACTCCAGCCATATAAATGTATAGCTTTGGATAGCATAGGGAAGAGTTAACACTCCTGAAGTGTTTGTTTTGCTGTCTGTGCCCTAGCTCAGAAGATTTCACCTCATTTTGTGTCCCTGTGATAATTGGATTCTGAAAAAAATGGCTTGTTGTGGAAACAAGGATTGGTGATAAGGCTTCAGCGGATATACCTTCTCTCACTTCCTGTTGTCTCACCCCCATTCTTAACTTTGAGTCATTTGTAATTCGAGGACTGTCTGTAGTTTGCTATCTGTATTAGAATTTATAGGTAATTAGACTTTCTTTTGCTGGGATTTCCCCCCCCCCCCCACCCCACCCCATTTTATATCCCCAATAGTATAGTAAAGGTAAGGCAAAGATTTTTCCCTAACATTAAGTCCATTCATGTTTGACTCTGGGGTGCTCATCTCCATTTCTAAGCCGAAGAGCCGGCATTGTCAGTAGACACCTCCAAGGTCATGTGACCAGCATTACTGCATGGAGTGCCGTCACCTTCCCGCCAGAGAGGTACCTATTGATCTACTCTCATTTGCATGTTTTCGAACTGCTAGGTTGGCAGAAGCTGGGGCTGACAGAGGAAGCTCACTCCACTCCTCGGAATGGAACCTGAAAGCTTTCGGTCAACAAGCTCAGCAGCTTAGCACTTTAACCCACTGTGCCACCGGGGGCGAGGAACAAAGGATGATGTGTTACACCTCAGCTGATGGTTCTCCTCCAGAAAAAGAATCATGGGGAAATCTCTCCCCCTCTCAGAAATGTAGTGTCCCATCACCCATTTCTTTTCACATAAAGTATGAAAAACAGAGAGGCCATTCATGCATGGCTCTAGTTTAGATGTAAATTGCAACAATAGGCCCTCCACTTTGCAGGTTAAGCATGCAGAAGTATCACAAAAATAGAAAAAAGAACATTTTTAAAAACCCTGTTGCTTTTGTTACCTGAGAAATGTGAAGATCTGAATGTATATTATCATTACATATTTGCAATAGATAATCCCTTGACCTTTTTTGGATTTGCATTACAAGCAGTTGCTTGAAAGGGTGGGGGGAATGCACCCCTCTAGGAAGCATATTAAAAAATGATGCAGCAAACTGTTATAGTTTCTTTGGAGCCCTTATCATCTGTCATGTAAATACATAATTAAGGGCTTGTTAAAAATGCAGATTATGTAAATATATATTGATGCTGAGAACTGACCCAATGGAACATATAATCAATCCGTGGGAGCAATTTGTAGATATGTATTTAGATTTGGAAATGTGTAATGAACACACAATGGGCCAAGAGGTGCTCCTTCAGAGCCACTGACTGACTCTTGTACCACTATTTATTTTTGCATGGGGTTCTCCAGAAATGTTGCACTTGTGCAAGATAAACACTACCAAATGTTCAGTACTCAAGTGGGGAAGAAGCTGGAAAGTAGTTACTTTCCCATCATTTAATGTTCATCTATATCAGCGGTCCCCATCCTTTTTTTGAGCAGGGACCACTTGACAAGGGACCACTTTGACTAGGGACAGCTCTCCAACATTAGTACCAAAAGGGTTATGAATCGGTTTTTTGGTCAACTTTAGATTTGGTTTGGGGTGCTGATTCAGAACATTGCATTTGATAGACCACAGCAGCTCTAGTTTCTGATACAGAACCTATGCCATGGTCAGCGACAGGGAATGAGTGGCAGGCAGCGTGAAAGGAGTGGAAATAAAATAAAATAAAATAAAATAAAATAAAGAGGAAGGAGGCTCACAGACCAGATTTTCATCTTTGCAGCCCACTTGTGGTTCACGGTCCACAGGTTAAGAACCACTGATCTATATATTTGATCAAGGGTCTGGAGAACAAGTCACATGAGGAGAGGCTTAAAGAGCTGGGCATGTTTAGCCTGCAGAAGAGAAGGCTGAGAGGAGACATGATGAGGGACATGTATAAATATGTGAGGGGAAGTCATAGGGAGGAGGGAGCAGGATTGTTTTTCGCTACCCTGAAGATCAGAACGTGGAATGATAGCTACAAACTACAAGAAAGAAGATTCCACCTGAACATTAGAAAGAACTTCCTGACTGTGAGAGCTGTTCAGTAGGGCTGGGTAACCACGGAAAAAATTGTTTCTAAACTCGATTCATTTTTAGGGGAGGTTTGCGTTCTTTTTAAAAGAATTCCGAAATTTTTATTTAAAAAAGTTCGAAATATACGAAATTTCGTAAATTACGAAACAATTACGAAACAATTATGAATCAATTCGTTAATGGCGGACGCAATTGCGCAATATGAAAAAAAAACCCTCCAAATGGGACCGGGGGGGGGGGCTTCTGAAGCTTCCCTCTCCCTCTGTTGTTGACTGTTGGTGTAATAATTTATTTTTTATCACTGATAAAACAAACAACAACCCTAAAACTTGCACCAGACATACGGAAACAATTACGAAACAATTACGAAACAATTTCGAAAAAATTTTGAAACAATTTTGAAACAATTACGAAATAAATTGAAAAATTTGTTTCGATCTTTAATTGCTCCTGCATGGCTCGATATCGGATTGTAAGCTAATTTAAATATGAATTAATAACGAATTACGAAATTAACGAACGAAACCACCCAGCCCTACTGTTCAGCAGTGGAACTCTCTGCCCTGGAGTATGGTGGAGGCTCCTTCTTTGGAGGCTTTTAAACAGAGGCTGGATGGCCATCTGTCAAGAGTGCTTTGAATGTGATTTTCCTACTTCTTGGCAGAATGGAGTTGGGCTGGATGGCCCAAGAGGTCTCTTACAACTCTATGATTTCGATTTCTCCCTCACATTTCAAGATTTTAGGAAACTGGATAAGACAGTTTTATAAGATAGCTATATAAGCCCCCACCTCCTTCTGATTTGGATTTCCAGTTTCAGATTATCTTTCTGTTTTAATTTGCTTTACGGGTTCCAAAATATCTCTTCTTCACTTTATTTTTTAAAAAATTATAGCCTGTCTTGTCTCTTAAGAGTTCAAGGCAGCAAACAACAAATACAAAATTTAACAATGGAACAGAAACACTAACTAAATGTGAAAAGAACATCAGAAAGTAACAAGGGAAGATCAATCCAAAGGTTTAAAAAGAGAAAAAAGATTAAAAGAGGCAAAGTACACACAAAATGCCATCATAATGAGGAAGTTTTTACAAGTTTCTAGAAGATCATCAATTAACAAAAAGGGGACTGCCACTTCCTTGGATATTCTAGTCTTGTTGTAGCAATGAGGATTAGGCTTGGGACTGAATCAGTTTCAACAAAAATGATTTGCGATATTTGGTGATCCATTTTATATAATCTCCGAAAACAGAACAGGGAGAAGGGAGCTGCAAAGCCCGGCAAAATGGATTAAGGGAACCAGATTTTATTGGTTCCTGAAGAGGAAGGAGTTAAATTTGCAGTGACTTGACTCAGGCGATCCCTCGTTGTCTGAGTAGGATAATCTTCCAGGGTGGGTTCATAGGTGACTATGGAGCCCTATTCTTGATCTGCATCATCTCCCGCAGTGAGGGCCTTGGTTTCCATGTGGAAGGCGGTCCCAGTTAGAGTTGGCTTGACGAGCCTTCCTCTTGGTACATTTCTCTCTTTTGCCCTCCATTCGTGCCTGGTGGCGCAATGGGTTAAACCCTTGCGCTGGTAGGACTTAAGACTGACAGGTTGGAGGTTTGAATTCATTGAGAGCACGGATGAGCTCCTCCTGCCAGCTCCAGCTCCCCATGTGAGTACATGAGAGAAGCCTTCCACAAGGATGGTAAAACATCAAAACATCCGGGTGTCCCCTAGGTAATGTCCTTGCAGACTGCCAATTCTCTCACACCAGAAGTGACTTGCAGTTTCTCAAATTGCTCCTGACACACACAAAAATTGGATTTGTATACACACAAGAAATCTCTTTTGGTGTTATTTTTGAAAGAGTACCTTTTGCATACCATGTTGCAAGCAGGTTTTGCAAATTTCCACCCCCCAAAAAGTCAAATTTTATGTACATATTCACAAATAGGAGCAGCACACAAATCACTCACGAGATGAAAATCTTGGGTGCTTTCCTGCTTTGGAGGGCATCAGACATTGCACTTAATATGTTGCTGCTGAATGCCAGTGTCCATGGGTTACGAATCTGATTTTTCTTTTCATATGGTGCGAAACATATTGGCGGAATTTTTTTCCCCTTCTGTTTTTGAGTCTTTGTCCGTGACAGATTTCACAGCAGGGAGTCGTTCTATCACATATGGCCGCTAAATTAAAAGAAACTTCCAAAACTTCTGTCTGCAAGTTAATTTTAAAACCAAAAGAACAGAACAACGCCTTAAAATAAAGAAGCAAAAATAGGGGAAAAAACTCGAAGATATTTTCCTTCTTTTGGCAGCCTACCTTTAGCAATACCTGTCATTCTACCTGCCAATTCTTTTCACATTAGACTATAACAACAGCATTTTCCAGGTCAGTATCCACCAAACATACTGTACTACAGGTCCTATAATTCCCAGTCAGCACGTATCTGCTGACGGAAAGTTGAGTCATGATTATTTGGAAAGTCTCATATTATGGATGGTTAATAATTGCATGTTACCTGACCTTCAAAATCAAGGGAATTTCAAGTGTCTAACATCCAAATTCTGAGGTGGAGATCCATATTTTTGTGACTATTGACTGCAGTCAATTGTAATGCAAAGTGTGATTCAGGCACATGTTAGTATTTTATGGTTATCTCTGAATCTCCACCTCAACAACCCCTCCCACCCCACCACCACCACCATCACCACCACTCAGGCAGTAAGTCTGGCTGAAATTTCTTCCTTCAATGTATTGTCGAAGGCTTTCATGGCCAGAATCACTGGGTTGTTGTAGGTTTTTTCAGGCTATATGGCCATGTTCTAGAGGCATTTTCTCCTGATGTTTTGCCTGCATCTATGGCAAGCATCCTCAGAGGTAGTGAGGTCTGTTGGAACCAGGAAAACACAGGGTTTTCCTATTTGAGAACACAGAAATGCTGACCACTCTCACAACCACCATGTCAGACTACACAGAGAAGCCACTGAAATCCACAAGCATGTGGACAATTTCAACAGAAAGGAGGAAACTATGAAAATGAACAAAATCTGGCTACCAGTATTAAAAATCTCCAAAATTAGAACAGCACAACAACGGAGAGGAAACAAACAAGGACATCTAATCACCTCTCAACAAAAGATTGCTCCAGGCACTGCCAGGCAATCAAATGCTAATCAAGGTAGTCAGTTGAAACATTCACATCTAGCTCCAACAGACAAGAGTCCTTTGCCCCCCCCCCCCCGGTCATTCCACAGATATATAAACTCCTTTTTCCTAGTTCCAACAGACCTCACTACCTCTGAGGATGCTTGCCATAGATGAAGGCAAAATGTCTCTAGAACATGGCCATATAGCCTGAAAAAACCTACAACAACCCATTATTTCCTCCAATTGCCAGTTTTCATGAAGTTTTGTGGGTTTGCCTGAAGGACTCCACCATTTTCATCCCATTCAACACTGGAGTGTGGTTAAGATGGCAAAAGGTTATTAATGAAGAAATACACACAAGTTAACATAAGATGTAGTAGTTTCGTTTTGATTTAGTGGACTGGGAAGATCACAAACTGTTGTTGAACTTTTCAGCAGCTGAATTAAGATGAGGAAGAAGAGGGAAAGTAGTGGGAGAAGAGAGAAACTGGGATATTTTAAAGCAGCTGAAAACGTGGAATGGCAGAAGATTAATTAGGACTTTCTCTACCAAATTGGGACAGTTGGGGGATATGTTCCCATAGTTACCAAGTCTTCCTGTTAGCCTTTCTCTCAGGGCCTGAGTTGCTCAGATTTAATGGACTTCTTCTAAAATCTATTTGTTTGCTTAACATATACTCTGATCTTTTCCTAACATCAGGCCAAAGGCAACTTATAAGTCCAGGTCTTGTCCCAATCTTTACAGAGAAGTGTGGGGTTCATAGAATCATAGAGTTAGAAGAGGCCTCGTGGGCCATCCAGTCCAACCCCCTGCAAAGAAGCCAGGAAATCACATTCAAAGCACCCCTGACAGATGGCTATCCAGCCTCTGTTTAAAAGTCTCCAAAGACGGAGCCTCCGCCACAATCTGGGGCAGAGAGTTCCACTGAACAACTCTCACAGTCAGGAAGTTCTTCCTAATGTTCAGGTGGAATCTCCTTTCCTGTAGTTTGAAGCAATTGTTCCATTGCTTCCTAGTCTCCAGGGCAGCAGAAAACAAGCCTGCTCCCTCCTCCCTATGATTTCCCCTCACATCTTGACACATGGCCCTCATCATGTCTCCTCTCAGGCTTCTCTTCTTCAGGCTAAACTCTTCTAGCTCATTGCCAGTGCAGCCAGGGAAATGGAGGCAAAATCAGAATCAAATAACAACAAAAACATTGAAATGAAAACTGAACTCATGTCCCAATGTGATGTTTTTGCCCTGCAATTCTTTGCCTTCACTCTGAGGGCCAGAGAAGAGAAGCCAGGCACTGAGATCTAGAAATCTTAAGAGTCAGCCCTGGTTCTGTTATACAACTTCATATATTTGGTCATAGAATAGGACTGAAATCTTACTGCAGACATACCCAAGCATATCTTTCTTCATGCTATGGGGTGTCTGTATTGATTTTGGTACAATGGGGTATGAGATCACATGTGATGTAGTAGTTTGAGCATTTGGACTACAACTCAAGACCAGGGTTTGAATTCCCACTCAGCCATCAAAACATACTTGGTGACCATGGGTGAAGCACATTCTCACAGCCTCAACGGAAGGCAAATATAGATCCTCTGTGATTAATTCTTGCCAAGAGAATCCCATGATTAGCTCAAGGGTCATCTTAATTTGGAAATGACTTGAAGGTACATAATAGCAATGGGGTCTGCTAGTGTGACCATTGGAAACAGTTTTTCAGTGGAAATCACATTAGTCTTTTGGAATGTGCATCAGTGTGTTTCCAGGTACACAACTGGTTGCATTTCAGTTCAATCCTGTATAAGAGCTGCCCAGCAAAACACTACATAACTCCATTGGTTGAGATTCATGCTATGCCACCTCTATATCATAGATAACAACAACAATAATAACAACAACACTTTATTTATATTCTGCCCTTCTCACCCCAAAGGGGACTAAGGACGGATCACAGTACATATACTTGGCAAGCATTCAATGCTATTTGTATAGACAATACATAGACAGACAGACAACATAAGGAGGTGGATTATTTTGATTCAGCGTCCAGCTGTTTTTGATGCCATGGAAGGTTGGGCTTGAGTCCAGGAGGTGCTGTTGCTCTATCTTCTATGACAAAGAGCCATCAGGACTTCCTCCTTCCTTTTGGTTGTCCAGCATTTTCTGATCTTCTTTCTTTATGGCATCGTAAAACACCTCCCCAATTTTTAGTGGTACCTAATTTCTCTAATTACAGCTAAAACTATTTTTGAATTGCTTAGGTAAACAATGAGCTAGGGTGTCATTTGGCAGCTCATGCCAAACCCGGCGTTCGAACTTGCAACCTTTTGGTTGATAGATCTTACAATTGCTGACCATTTACCAGCAATAGTTAGACTGGGTTATTGTAGGTTTTTCTGGGTTATATAGCCATGCCTCTAGAACATGGCTATATATCCCAGAAAAACCTACAACAACCCAGTGATTCCAGCCAAGAAAGCCTTCGACAATAGTTAGACTATTCCAGAGTCTGCCAAGCTCACTGAAATGGTGACACTGACTGAACCTGCTGGCAACAAGAGGGCTGCCTTTAACAAGACCAATACAAGGCTTTAGTCATTTGTTTCCACCAACTGAGCTGAACCATAGGGAGCTAATGTAAACAGAGGCTTTTCAGCAAGTGCTGGACTCTTGCTGCTAGTGCTGAGAAATATTGCCTGTGGCTTGCAAGGTGTTTCCCAAAGGGGCTGCATGGTCATCTAACTTAGCCAGGCACAGAATGCAAACGCTTGGACAAAGCAAATCCCCATTCTATTTTCCCCAGCATCACCACCTCCCCCTCTGTCCTCTTCCTTTCCCCTGCCCATTACAAATATTTTACAATGACAGCTTTAGCATATTTGCACTTTGCATGTCTGCCATTCTCCCTCTGGTTTTGGCAGGCTCTGTTTGCAGAGATGCTGACAGCTGCTCCAGCCGGCTTTCCCCTGTTGGGAGTCTCGGAGGAAAAGGAAAGATCTCAAGAGCTTCCCGAAACCATAAAGAATGACATCTTGATTCACTTTTGGATTTAGCAGCCTAGTTACAAAATCCATCTATGATTTCTCTTCTTTGACTAGTATGTCATACCTTCAAAAACAATAGCTGGAATCCTGTTGGTGATATATTAATGTGTTTGGGTTTTATAGGGCGGAACATTGCAGAAGTAGATAGTTATTGCACTCCTTTTATAATCTTTATACACAGAGATAAGCATCTTACAAGCCCTGGGCGCAGTATCTTGGGCAGAAACAAGGTGAGAGGCATCATCCATTCTGGCTGCCCTTTACTCAGTTCTTTTCACTCAACTGCAGTCTGGTCACAACCACATTTCCTGCTTTTCTAGACAGTAAATAGCCATATCTGTACCTTGGACCTTTCCTGAATAGAGGCTGATGACCAGTGATAATACAGTACATGGCTATCTTATATAGGAACTGCTGTGTGAATACAGGCAGGACTTGAGCTTAGCAGCAGAAAGACAAGCAAGCCACTCTCAGTGGTTTTTAATCCGTTCCAGGAAAGTAGAACAGAATGGAATGTAGAGCAGTAAGTAGGAAAGCAAAGCAGGTAGAAAAGCTGGCATACACATCACAAAGTGAGCAGGAGGAATAAAGGCAACCAACAAAAACAACAACACAACCTCACAACCTCTGAAGATGCTTGCCATAGATGCAGGCAAAACATCAGGAGAGAATGCCTCTAGAACATGGCCATATAGCCCAAAAAACCCTACTACAACCCAAAAACAACAGCAGCAGACTTGTGGATAGCAAATCCTGGAAAGTTACTTTCTGGCTACACTGGCTGGGATGTTCTAGGAGTCATCACCTCAAAAAGTGACTTTTCCAAGCTATGGTGGATAGTATCATTTTGTAGTTCGGTTACTAGATAGCTTTGGGCTTAGTTATTTCCAAGTGCGACTCATATGCTGTTATTTGCATTAAGAATGAAAATTGAATCCTTATCTACATTCTGATTGAACCAACCTATCTATAAATGTTCCAAAACAATAGATACACCAACAAACATACTTAGAGAAAGGGTGAAACAAGAGAAAAGGAAAACAAGAGTTCTTTTTGCACCTAAGGCTGTCAAGACATTCTCTTTAAGCATTGTAGTCAGGCCAGTTGATAAGAATTCTGCGGACTAGGTTGTTGCAGGTTTTTTGGGTTAAATGGCATGTTCTAGAAGCATTCTCTCCTGACTACATCTATGGCAAGCTAAGAGATGCTTACTTCTTGGGAGGAGAGCAATGACCAATCTTGATAAAATAGTGAAGAGTAGAGACATCACACTGGTAACAAAAATCCGCATAGTCAAAGCAATGGTATTCCCCGTAGTCACCTACGGATGTGAGAGCTGGACCATAGGGAAGGCTGAGCGAAGGAAGATAGATGCTTTTGAACTGTGGTGTTGGAGGAAAATGCTGAGAGTGCCTTGGACAGTGAGAAGATCGAGCCAGTCCATTCTTCAAGAAATAAAGCTTGACTGCTCATTGGAGGGAAGGATAGTAGAGGCCAAGATGAAGTACTTTGGCCACATCATGAGAAGAAAGGAAACTTTAGACAATGATGCTGGGGAAAATGGGAGGAAAAAGGAAGAGGGGCTGACCAAGGGCAAGATGGATGGATGGCACCATTGAAGTGACTGAATTGACCTTGAAGGAGCTAGGGGTAGTGACAGCCAGCAGGGAGCTCTGGTGTGGACTGGTCCATGAAGTCACGAAGAGTTGGAAGTCACGAAGAATCACAAAGAGTCACGAAGAGTCGGAAATGACTGAACAACATGGCAAGCATCCTTAGAGGTTGTGAGGTTGCTTGCCATAGATGCAGGCGAAATGTCAGGAGAGTGCTCCTGGAACATGGCCATTTAATCCGAAAAACCTACAACAACCTAATGATTCTAGTCATGAAAGCATTCAACAATACATTCTGCTGACTACTTTTGGGAGGGGGACCCTGCAGAGATCCAATGCTACTCAGTTTTTCCCATCTTGTGGTTTTGAATGACACAGCAAGGGCTATCATCGTATTAACCAGGTGTCCCCTGCTTTGAATTCTATCACGTCTGCTACCTAATATTCTTCTTCTCTCTCCCTCTCCCTCTCTTGCTCTCACTCTTTGAGCCATCAAGATCTACAATCTGTTTTGAGGAACCCATGGAATTATTCTACATTAGAGCAAGTTTGATCAATTCCCCATCAGAGACGCCCTGATCGGTTGTGGCACGATCAAGGTTTCTTAGTGTGAAAATGTCCAGTTCCGTAATGCAGCTGACAGGAAGCTGCATTCAGACCTTTTCAGAGGCGTTCAGGAGTTATTACTTGAGATTAACTCTGGCGTGAGCAAAAAGGTTTCAAGTCTTGCTTATATCTCGCCCCGTGGCTCTGAATTAGCAACTTAGCTCTTAAATGATCAGCACTTGAGTCATAGGTGTTAATGAGTGAAGCTTAGCCAGAAGGGGTGAAGCAAAGGGGAGGGCAGCCCGAGCAAGTGCTCCAAAAAAAGCCACTGCAAATAAAGGGTGGGAGGAAGAATATCACTCGCTGATTTCCAAAGTCAAATTGTATTTTAATCAAGTCTTCTCAGCCAAGATGAGGAAGTCAAACTGTGACTTCTCCAGCTGTAAAAAGTGAAAGTCTGGTTTCACATTTGCATGATTTTGAAGGTCAAATGCCTGCGATCCAAGTCTTACTGATCCATATGGACTAGAAATGCCACAATATGCAATCGTCATGAAGGCAGATTGTCTCCTGTAAATCTGTCCTTTTTGTAACACGTTCAAAAAGTACCGTATTGGATGGATTATAAATCCATTCAGGAAACACGCACAATATGGTGCCAAGCTTCTCTGGTTTATGAAAGTGTGCATTTCAGTGTATGTGTGGCAGAGGGAAATGATGAAGCTGGATGAAGTGTTAGGTGAAATATGTTTGGGAACAGGATGCAGTTCAAAGTAGGGCTACCGCTATAATGAGTCTGTTTGGCATTGGCTCTACATGCACAATTTATGCCACTCCACATTCCCATTTCTATATAAATCTTTGCAGCAGAACTTGATTTCAATCTGATTCCATACATAACTCAAGTTGCTATTTATGACCTATAAAATCTTTACCTCTTGGGTTCAGACTATCTGAAATACTTGATCTGTGTGAGCCTGCCTAGGTTCTAAGATCCTCAGAGTTGGGTTTTCTCTTGGTCCTAACACCATCACAAATGCATTTGGGGAAGACACAAGAAAGGGCCTTTGGGGTGACTGCTTCCAGGCTGTGGGATTCCCCACTAGTAGAAGCTAGCCGTGCTTCTCCTTCCCACATTTAGAAAGGTCTTTGAGAGCTAATTGCTTGAGAAAGGAATTTCCCTTAATGTGGGGTGCCATTTATATATTCACAGCTCCATTTGAAATTATTTAAATTGGTGCATTTAATAATTTGGCTTAATTTTCTTAACATTTGTATTTTCAATTTGCTTTTAATCTATGCTGTAACCTTCTTTGGGTCTTTTCTATCCTATGGTAAGATATGCAGTCAGACTTTTGTATCTGAAGGTTCTGTATCCACGGATTCAACCAACCACTGCTGGTTGGGGGGATTCCAAAAGCAAACATTGATTTCACTAGGTGCCTTTACACAGACATTACACAGCTTTAGCCTCCTTCCATTTCACAGATTATCTGGCTCTTTCTAGCACTCATTTGAGTTGTTTGCCATTTTATATAAGAGATGCCACTGTACTATGCCATTGTCTATATAAATAAAAATGTAATGTTCGTTTGTGGGATTAACATAACTCAAAAACCACTGGACGAATTGACACCAAATTTGGACAGTGAACACCTAACAACCCAATGTATGTCCTTCACTCAAAAAAAATGATTTTGTCATTTGGGAGTTGTAGTTGCTGGGATTTATAGTTCATCTACAATCAAAGAGCATTCTGAACTCCACCAATGGTGGAATTGACCCAAATGTGGCACACAGGACTCCCATAAACAACAGAAAACACTAGAAGGGTTTGGTGTGCATTGACCTTGAGTTTGGGAGTTGTAGTTCACCTACATCCAGAGAGCACTGTGGACTGAAACAATGATGAGTCTGGACCAAACTTGGCACGTATATTCCATATGCCCAAATATGAACACAGATGGAGTTTGAGGGAAATAGACCCTGACATTTGGGAGTTGTAGTTACTGGGATTTATAGTTCACCTCCAATCAAAGAGCATTCTGAACCCTACCAATGACAGAATTGGGGCAGACTTCCAACACAGAACTCCCATGACCAACAGAAAATACTTAAGGCCATCCAGTCCAACTTCACCAGGGCAAGAAAACATCATTAAAGCCCTCCTGACAAAGAGCCATACAGCCATAGATATAGTTAGATATATATGATTCACACTCATACACACATAGTATCATAGATTTGAAAGGGACCCCTAAAGAAGGACAATGATATGTTACATGATCCAGAGTAGGCAAACCAGACAATCTCCAAATCAACATTGACAAAGAAACAGCAAGAAATGCTGTTTACCCACAAGCATAAAGACATTACATACATAAGAAACCAACACTTTCTCATTACTTTATTTTCCAGATCAACATACTGGGCCACAGCAACGCGTGGCAGGGGACAGCTAGTATTTCATAAAACTTGAGTACCCACACATTTTATATCCATGGGACAGTCCTGGACACCCTTCTGCCACTCTCATTTCTTGGGCTAGGAATACTCAGAAGTAGTTTTGACAATTCCTTCCTCTGAAATATAGCTTACTGCGCCTGGTATTTGTTGGTGGTCTCCCATCCAAGGACTAACCAGAGCAGACTCGGTTTAACTTCTAAGATCAGGCAATGCTTTTAGAGTATAATCTTACAATTTTATTGGCAGTGATACAGGAGAGGAGGTTCCTCCCTTTATCTTTCTATGGTCCTCAGTGTAATAACTAGAATTAATGCATCTAGTTTTTTCTTTGCCACATATAAACAATACCTCCTCCCTTTTAGTAGCACATGGAATTGAAAAGAGACATATGGAGACAGGCATGAAAATCCTAACAAACACTTTAGCATAATTTTTAAAATATAAATGCTAATCAATGTTGGGAAGGTTTTGATTTCTTTTTTGTCTCAGAATCAATTTCTTGACAAGTCCAAAGTTGCATATTAAAAGACAAGTACAATGAGGAGGAGGAGGAGCATACTAGCTGCAGCAGAAACAACAGTTATCAAAGATTTCGTTTACTTCTTTTCCTCATATAATTCCACCCCACAGAGCCCTAGGCATGTAAATATTTGAACCTTAAGTGTATAAATGCAGATCAATAATTTCCAGTTTTCTCTCCACTTCAGAGAAAACAAATATTTTGGTACAGTTCCTGCTAGATTATCCATTATCCTGAAGTGTACCCAGAAATTGTTATGCACAGAAATACATGTGGGGAATTTTTGGGAGATGTGTGGGGCTTTGCACAAAAGCACTGTTTCTAGGCAAACGAGTGTTGGTTTGTATAGAAGGTTTTTGGCTTTTGCTCAAGATCTTTCACATAAGATATTTATTATGCAAGTCAAATGTATGTTGCACATAAAACAGCCATCTTACACAGAAAAATACCTGTCTATAAACATTGATCTTTGTGCAAAAATTGACAATCTCCATGTAGTTCTTTGCAGAATAATTTCCCCCAAACAGTCCAGTGTGCAGAATTCCTATTCTTCTTTCTAAATGGGTTTCTTAGTGTGGAGAAAACCAAAGTCTGAAAAATGAATGGTGGATATTTTTTCCATCTCTATGTAGGTCTCAGTTAATGAAGGTCTTATGTTTGAAGACCTTCATTAACATCACACTGCTAATCCTCGTGTAGGTTACCATTGGCATCATTGTCCCCAATGCCAATGACAACAAAACATTTCAGTATGAAATCTTGTTTTTCAGGATGTTCCTTATGAGGAATTCCATTTCCAACTTTCCTTCCTGGTTCCTTTCCAGACATCAGTTAGTGATCTACAACCACAGAATTTCTCCTGTCCTAATTGGGCTGGGTTGTAGGCACAGAAGTAACTTTAAAAGAGTAAAGCTAGTAACCTAACTTTAAAGCTCCTCCTTATTCTCTCCTTAAAAAAACTTTGGGAACACTTCTGAAACCTGTTAAAATGTTTCCCTCTTGTGCATGGCTGAAGAAATTTTAGCTATGGAAGTAACAGTAACTCTAATAGTCCCCCCCTGCAAAAAAAAAAAAAAAATGAGGGGAAGGAAGGTGCTTTGCTCCCTTCCAGTGAAGAGAGAGTTTGGAAAATAGTCCCAGGGCTTGAAAGGGGCAGGGCTGGCATAGCTTCATATCCCCACTGCTCTCCATTCCAGTGTGAACTTTGAGCCACCTTCCCAGGTAACCAGTAACCAGGTTACTAACCGGTGCTTCTTACAGAGAGCGGTCAACCCTCCTGTTTAAGGAGCTCCACTGGCTGCCATACATTTTCCGGTCCCAATTCAAGGTGCAGGTTCTTACCTACAAAGCCCTGAACGGTTTGGGACCCTCTTACCTGCGTGACCGCATTTCTGTGTACGAACCCACACGATCTCTTCGATCATCTGGAGAGGCCCTGCTCACACTCCCACCTGTATCTCAGGCACGATTGGTGGGGATGAGGGAGAGGGCCTTCTCAGTGGTGGCCCCTCAACTCTGGAACTCACTTCCCAGGGACATCAACTGTGGCAGTCTTTAGGAGGAGCCTAAAAACATGGTTGTTCCAGTGTCCCTTCCCAGAATAAGGAAATACCCTCAGCAATATGTCCCTAAATGCACTTTATCACTGATCTAGGATTGTCTGCGCGCCCCATCTCTACCTGAAAACTCTATCCCAGTTATATTCTACCTTGTCCATGTCCAGCATTATTTTTAAAATTTTAAATTATTGCATTTGGCCCAGCCATAGGTTTTAAATGCTTGTTGTTATTGTTACAGTTTATTGTTTACTCTTGTTTATGAGATTTATTTTAACTGTTGTATTGATTGTTTTCTTATTGCTTTTACTGTAGATGTACTTTGGGCTCAGCCTCATGTAAGCCGCACTGAGTCCCTTGGGGAGATGGTAGCGGGGTATAAATAAAGTTATTATTATTATTATTATTATTATTATTATTATTATTCCCACCCTTTAACAGTGTACTGTAAGGGTTGCCATTGGGGCTGGGTAAGAATCTCCCCACCATGTTCTAGGGATTTTTTTCACCTATCCTACACTGTTCAGTCCAGGGCTAATTGGATGAGTGTGCTTTAAATAGGCAATCTTGCAGAAAAACAGGGATAGGTTTACATCTCAGTGTGCACCTAAGGCATCCCTTTGTAGTGTAGATCAGGAAAGAGATCTCTCAACTGCGGTTAAATGAACCAAGGTGAGGGTGAACAGTGATGGCCTTGAGCAGGGAGAGTTCCCATCTCCATATCCTCTGGAATTAAGAAATAATTATTAATCCACTTCCCTGGAATCAACAGTTGGCTGTAGCTGGGGACCATGGTATCTTGCCCTTGATAGATAAGGAGTAGGTCTTGAATGGCCACTGCCTCAGTTCATATGCCCACAAAGTTCATGTCCTTAAATTGATTGGCAGCTCACATAGAGACTGATTGGTAACATTTAATAAAAGTTGCCCATAGTTTAACCCACATTATTGTGTTGACTCATTATTTCATTGGGAGCCAATCAGAATAGCAGAATTATATGGTTGCTATATTCTTTCTGACTTATAACAAACATATACAGATTAAGCATCCCTCATGCAGAATTCCAACATCCAAAAACACCTCCCCCACCCCCAAAATTGTCCACACGGCCACCTCAACTTCCTGATGATTCAGTGTAGAGAGCCTTTGTTTCATGCACAAAATTATTTTAAAGCATTTTATGAAATTACCTTCAAAGTATGTGTATGAGATGTTTATGAAACAACAGTATTCGTATACTATGGGTTCCATAAAGATATCTCATTATATACATATAATTGGTATTCCAACATTGGGAGCAGGGCGAGAATAAAAAATCCCAAACATTTCTGGATGAGTTTTGAATAAGGGATACTCAACTGGTAGCAATTTTGGCAAGATTTAGTCTGAAAAAAGTTTGCCATTGTTTTCCTCTGCAGTTGAGAAAGTGCGACTTGCCCAACATCATCTAATAGATTCCTATGGATGAGCAGGGATTTGGCTTCTAATGTCTAAATCAAGCACTCCGACTGCTCAGAAATATACAGTAACTAGCGATCCCCTGCCATGTGTTGCTGTGGCCCAGTCTAGTGATCTGGAAAATAACGTGATGAGAAAGTGTTGCTTTCTAATATATGTAATGTCTTTCTGCTTGTGGCTAAACAGTATTTCTTGCTGTTTCTTTGCCAGTATTGATGTGGAGATTGTCTGGTTTGTCTACTCTGGGCCATGCAACATATCATTGTCCTTCTTTAGGGGTCCTTTTCAAATCTTTGATACTGCATCTGTCATATACATATGTTTGTGTGTGTGTGAATGGCTGGACAGCCCTTTGTCAGGAGAGCTTTATGTTTTCTTGCCCTGGTGAAGGGAGTTGGACTGGATGGCCTTAAGACAGCATTTCTCAACCTGGGAAGTCAAGATCCCGAGGGCGGGGTCACCAGGGGGGCATCAGAAGGGTCACCAAAGACCACCAGAAAACGCAGTATTTTCTGTTGGTCATGGGGATTCTGTGTGGGATGTTTGGCCCAATTCCATCGTTGGTGGGGTTTGGAATACTCCTTGATTGTAGGTGAACTATAAATCCTAGTAACCACAACTCCCAAATGTCAAGGTCTATTTCCCCAAACTCCATCTGAGTTTATATTTGGGCATATTGAGTATTTGTGCCTAGTTTGGTCCAGATCCATCATTGTTTGAGTCCACAGAGCTCTCTAGATGTAGGTGAACTACAACTCCAAAATTCAAGGTCAATGCCCACCAAACCCTTCCGGTGTTTTCTGTTGGTCAGGAGAGTCCTGTGTGCCAAGTTTGGTTCAATTCCATTGTTGGTAAGGTTCAGAATGTTCTTTGATTGTAGGTGAGCTATAAATCCCAGCAATTACAACTCCCAAATGACAAAACCATAATTTTTGAGTGATGGTTACTCCTTGTGTTGTGAGATGTTTTGTTGCCAAATTTGGTGTGATTTCATTCATTGGTTCTTTGTTTTTAAGGTATTCATTATGCTCAGAGCATTTATATATATATATACAGATATCTAGGAACACTAGGTCTTAGACCTAACTTTAAAAGAACTTATTTTATGTATATTCTTCAACACCTTGAATAGCCCTTTAACAGTCTGGGCTGAAATGTGGATCAGATTCACCATCTGACTGACCTGAAAGCTGGCACTATGAAGGATGCCTTTCTGCTTTGCCCAGGTCTCAAGCTCCCCTTTCCTGTACGAACAAGCTGTGTGTTTTCTATCCAAGAGCAATTTCCTCCATAAGACGTGGAAAAAAGGAGCCCAAATTAATATTAATACATAATAAAAGACCTTTTCTCCCCCTCTCCCCCTTCTGCTCTGCATGTAAGTGCTGAATATTACCTGAAAGAAAGGGAGGCAAGAACTGAACAGACCTTTACAACAGAATGGGCATCTGCCAAGACAAAAATACCCAGTGAGCTTCTGTCGTTGGCTCAGTGACAGTATAAGCAAGCTGTCTTTGCAAACGATTTTGCAATTGATCCATTTGCAAGGCTAGAGCTTGAATTATGTACACGCCATAGGGCTCCAGAGTGACATTTCCAAGACCGCCACCTAAACATTTGCCACATAGACGGGTAAATCAGAAAACCAGAATTGCGTTTTTTAAAAAACATATGCAAATGCCTTGGAAGAGAGTCGGGGATCCTTGTTCCTCTCCAACCCCCACTTCATCCTTGTCTCTTTCGCTCTCTTTCTTTCCTCTCTTCCTCTCCCTCCCTCCCTCTTTCTTTTCCCCTGTTCAGCCTGTTCAACCGCCTGGCATTTCCAAACCCACAAGCTGCTGTTTGCCTTCCCAATGCAGCTCTTATGGGTGGAGGGCCAAGAAAAATTAGCCCAAATGATGAATGCAATCTTGACAGAAAATATGCTTTTTAGCAGAGACCGCATGTTGCCAACAGGCAATTAAAAGGAAACTCAGAAATTTCATTGGCTATAAATCCTGCAAAACAAGCCCCCGGGTACCTGATACTCCTCGGGACACCTGCATTAGCCAGGCTGGTCTGTGCTATGGAAAAAGGATGGTATATGGTTTTAAAAGTCAGGAAATGCTTTTACTAGTATCGTTGCTGCTAAATATTCACATTTCATGTAGTTAAAATTTTAAAATATTATTTTAAAGGACAAAATAGTAGTCATGAGCCCAATATTTGTCTCATCCGTGACAGGAGGGTGATTTGGACTGGACCCGTGTACAGGAAATTAGGGATATCTGTACTCAGCCTACCTCCAGTTATGACTTTGAGGTGTTTGCAGAAGAGTGGCAATCAGGGAACACTTGGGAGGACCTAAGTCTTGACAGACACTGGCAAAGATGGAGAGATGGGAGGCAGTGCTCAGCTGCAGGGAATGGGGCAGCTGAAAGTGATGATGAATGGGTGGGGAGCAGTTCATCCTCTGATGAGGAGCTTTAGGATAGAAGTTGGTTTGGTTTCAGTGGGTCTTTGCAGAAGGCAAAGTGTCTTTTTGGGTGTGTATCTTTGTTCCTGTCATTACTCCCAAGCTTGGGTCCTTGGACTACAGATCTTTGTGTTTCCGTGACTTCTGGCTGATACTTCGTAAGTGCTGACTACAACTTTCCCTGTTTGACTTCGGACCGTGTTTTGACAACGACTACGCTTTTTGGACTTCTTGTTACTTTTTGGACGTGACTGGACTACGGACTGACTTTGGACTCTGATTTTGCTTGCTCCCTCATTGCTTTTTGGTGCCTTTTGAACGTTCTAAATTACAAGCAGTTTGCTATATATTTTTGTTATCCCAGATTATACTCCGGGATAGTCCGGATTATATTTAAATTGAGTTTTTTGCATAGCGGTTGCTACAGACTTTTAGTTCGTGCTAGACACACTGAAGTAAGTGTCTCTAAAGCCTTTTTGTGTTCAATAAATCTGTGTTAGGACCTTTTATATTGTGTTTGGCATTCTTGAGGCTTCTGGGTCTTGACAGGTTTACAGAGGAAATCCCCCCCCCCCCCCGGGGCAAAAAATGGGCCAAAAAAACCGATCTTTCAACATCGAAAACAAATATCCGACCTCCCAAATTCAGGAGGCTCAGTCAAAATGGATTGTGGCCCTGACTGAAAGCCAGGACACGAAGCGGATCAAGATTTACCCCCAAATGCATATGACTACTAAATAGCACTTGGGCAATCATTCCCAAACAATGTAATTGTCATTAGTGCTCTAAGTTAAAAACTGATAATATTTTCTTGGGGTCCTGTAAGCAAATGGTATCTTTCTGCCTATTGTCTCACTGCATGATTAAGGACATGTCTATTTCCAATTATTAGGCATAATGCAGGTATAATGCTGCTACATCTCTCATGCATTGACTGTGATGAGAACATTATTTCTATTGCAGAGAGGCCATAAGCTTATCAGCCTTCGGAAAAAAAGGCAGATCCAGAATAGTAACTCAACCAATGCAATAAAAAGTGGGGTCTTTTTTCTCAGCAACAGTGACTCTATGCTCTTTGTCAACTAATCAGTATCTTCCAGGAGTTACCTGGATTCACCTTATTGTTGGAGCCCCCAGTGGCACAATGGGTTAAACCCTTGTGCCAGCAGGACTGAAGACCAACAGGTCACAGGTTTGAATCCAGGGAGAGTGCAGATGAGCTCCCTCTGTCAGCTCCGGCTTCCCATGCAGGGACTTGAGAGAAGCCTCCCATAAGGATGGTAAAACATCAAAACATCTGGGTGTCCCCTGGGCAATGTCCTTGCAGATGGCCAATTCTCTCACACTAGGAGCAACTTGCAGTTTCTCAAGTCTCTCCTGACATGAAAAAAAGAAGAAAAACGAATTGTTACTTGGATTTCCAGTTCATTAACATCATTCTTTAGTTGGTAGATTAACATCAACATTACTTTTAAGAATTGGAATTTCAGTAAATGTATGAAGGCAGAATAAACAGCTGTATATTCTCTAGTTGGAACGAATTGGAAGCCAGAATGGTGTAGTAGTTTGAGCATTTGACGATGATTCTGAATTCAAAGGTTTGGATTCTCTGCTTGGCCATGAATAACCTTGGGTGAGTCACATACTCACAGTGCCAGAAAACGTGGTTCTAGGGTCACTTTAGGCTTGGAAACAACTTGAAAGCAAAAAGGTGGGACTAACCATAGTATTTAAGCCGATCTGAAATTGCTACAAGGGTGGAACTTACCATGAATTGTTTCCATTACATAATATTCACAAAGTAGAACTTTATGTATAAAAAGATGACACCAAGAGGATTCTGGCCATTGTCTGGTGACCTGATTGTAAACTAGTAACTCTACACTCCAGTAGTCCTTCCTGTGTGATTTGAGGCTTTCAAAAGTACCTCAATAGCCTGGGAATAATCCCTCATGCACAAAGCAGCTCCTGCCCCACTGAGGCTATACCTAAATTAGGTCTCACTTTCCTCTGTCAAGTCTCCCTTTGCTTTTCAAAGCACATCCCTGTTAGACACACAAGGGAAAGAGGCCACATCGCTGTCTTTTAGCCATTCTGATCCATGACCATTACTGTCAAAAGCAATGATTTCAGGCCCTTCTTGGTTGGGGTGTGCTTTCAAGGACATGTGGCTCAAAAACCTGTGCTCCGAACAAGCGTCTGCCTTGGTTCCCCTGTCACCATCACCTAATGTGACATCTGCGCTCAGCCCATAAGCCGAGGAATTCACCTGGCACAGGGTGGCCCAATTACCACTAAAGACCTTGTCTCTTTGATCTCAGGACTTTGTCAGTTTTCTCCCCTCTACAGCTTCCATTTAAGAATATTACAGCAGAATCAATCACTTGTCCAAAGGGAACAGTGTGTTGAGATTTCCTGTCGGGGAAAAGGTAGCTTTCTCTGCAGGCAGCATGTCAGGCTTGGTCTGAAGGACTGGAACTGACAAAGAGCCAGTCTCTATCGGCCATCAATTACTTCGAGCTAAAATGGCAACCTACTTCCACGAAGAGGGCAGCCCTGGGCACCTCAGAGCCGTCTTGGAGGACTCTGCAGGATCCCAACTGGAAGCAGCAGGAGCCAATCCCTATCCAGCTGGGGGACTTTGCACAGAACCTCTGCCTCCGCGCGGCTCCCGGGATTGTAGGCAGGGATGAAATCAGGCAGAGCGTCTCTCCTCTTTGCTCAGAAACACAGAAGTGCTTGCCTTAAAAGCAACTTCTCTCCAGAGGAGGAAAAACCCCAGCCTAAATAAATAAATCCCGGGGTTATGCTTTTCCTGTCTCATTTTATAGGCATGTCTTCTTTAAAAAAAATAATAAACAAACCTTTTGCTGTGTGGTGGCTTCACCCTTCCCAACATGTATTGCATAAATAAATCCAAGGATTATACTTTTTCTGTCTCATTTTATAGGCAAGTCTTTTCAAAATACAACCATTTTTTTTCTCTACAGGTTATTGTGTCATCTCTTTCTTGTCTTCAAATATGTACTGCATTCACACAAACCCCATAGTTTAACTTGAAATTATTTCTTCCATTTATTTCACCTTCAGCAGATTTGCCATTATGCAACCATGATTTGTACTGAGGGTTAAAAATTCTTCATTATGAAAGGGAAAGGGCAGGGGATGGTGTCTCGTGGTCTGCATGTTATTGGGGTTATGAATACAGTCTAGTTTTACTACATATTGTGAGGGGATAGATCTTTTCTGGATATAGAGTTCTGCAACCGGGATTGCTCTCTCAATGGTCAGACTAAAATGCAGAGTAGATTCACTGATAAGTGACTCACCAGCTACCATTGGGAAAATGCATATTAATCAGATGCAGATAAAATAAAAGTCTTGGTTGTTGTGAGTAAAACCCTTGAAATGTACAGGCTAAAACTTTACCTGTTAAAGCTGTGGAACTGGGAGGAGGGATATTTTGTTTCCAAGACATTTTGCTACCTGAGAGAAAGGGCAAGATAGTGACTCTCCCTGGTCTTATTCCATGCAGGATCTTATGATGAGATAGTGTCCTCCATCCACCATACCTGAGACAATAAGGCACTTGGCATATATATGAATTTCCTCTAGTGTTGAAGCGGGTTAAACCACTGAGCTGCTGAACTTGCTGACCCAAAGGTCGGTGGTTCAAATCCAAGGAGTGGGGTGAGGTCCCGCTGTTAGGCCCAGCTTCTGCCAACCTAGCAGTTCGAAAACATGCAAATATGAGTAGATCATTAGGTTCCCCTTCGGCAGAAAGGTAATGGCACTCAACGCAGTCATGCCGGCCACATGACTTTGGAAGCGTCTACGGACAATGCTGGCTCTTCGGCTTAGAAATGTAGATGAGCACCATCCCCCAGAGTTAGACATGACTAGACTTAATGCCAATGAGAAACCTTTACCTTTTTACCTCCTCTTTTCTCCATATGTAAAAGAAGTGGGTGGTTGTGGGTCTCCTACATGACCAAACATCAGGAATTCTTATAATTCACTGGAAGCATCTCCTCACATCAACTAGATTGTATTGTATGTGAATTTGTGCCCTGGCATTGAATGTTTGCTGTGTATATGCTGTGCTCCACCCTGAGTCCCCTTCGGGGTGAGAAGGGTGCAATATAAATGTTTTAAATCAATCAATAAATAATAGATTTGTGGCTGGTGGCTTTTAAGTCAGTACTTTAAGCTCTTACATCTGAACTTTAAGCTCTTACTGTTTGACCATGCTTTATCCAGAATATTGAAATCCAAAACACTCTTAAAAACAAAAATGTCCACAAAGGTGGCTGAGGTAGCGATACCTTTGCTTTTTGATGGTTCAATGTACACAAACTAATTCAATGAATCAATTTGTGAATAGACATACAAATACACCCAAATAAAATGCTCTATTTGGGAATAATAGAAGTTCAGTGTGATGTGGTGGTTTGACTATGACTCTGGAGGCCCCAGAAAACTCTGTGATAGAATCACCTTAGATTTGTCATAGATTAGAAATGATATGAAGGCACCCAAGCTGGATCCAGTGATCCAGCTGCCAAATGGTCAGGGATCCCGTAATGTGGGGCAGGATTTAACAACCCTCTTGAAACAGCTCTGCTGTGCGGTTCCTTGCAAACACCGTATCAGCCTCAACAAAAGATTGCTTTGCAGTGTCCACTACCACTGAATATGCCCTTATATAGGAACATACCTGTGTTCGATCTGATTTGGTGCGAGATAAACATCACACATGCTCTAGTCTCCATTTCACACACGTCACTACTGCCAACTCCTCATTAAACCAAGGAGTTGATAATAGTTCTGCCATGCAGAATGGGAAATGTTTTTTAATCTATACTTATATGTTATTTTAGATATGTGGCTTATTTATTTATTTATCATGTTAGGAGCAACCAGACATTTGTATTACATTTTTAACAAAACAAACAAACAGACAGACAAAACACAAAGTTTGCAAGCTTGGTAGTTGATTAAATGTCCTTTGACCAGTATCTGGCCACTTGGAGTGCCTCTGGTGTTGCTGCAAGAAGGTCCTCCATTGTGCATGTGGCAGGGCTCAGGCTGCATTGCAGCAGGTGGTCAGTGGTTTGCTCTTCTCCACATTCGCATGTCATGGATTCCACTTTGTAACCCCATTTCTTAAGATTGGCTCTGCATCTCATGGTGCCAGAGCGGTCTGTTCAGCTCCTTAGAAGTCACCCAGTTTTCTGAGACTGGGGGGGGGGGGGGCAAGACAGAAGCCTCCTTGCAGGATTGCAAGACAGCCGGGCATCCCCTGGGCAACTTCTTTGTAGACGGCTGATTCTCTCACTCCAGAAGCAACCAGAAGATATGTGGTGTACTTTGCATTTTACGTGAGGCATTGAATTTTGCAATTTATTTATTATTATTTATTATTATTTATTTCGAGGTTTTATATACCGACCCTCTCACCTTCAAAGAGGGATTCAGACCGGTTCACAACATGTGTTAACATACAAAGAATATACAATAACAACACAATGCCACTTCATTACACGATTAAAATATCAGCACCATACACATTAAAACATTATCATCACAGTTAAAAGAGCCAAATCGTCCAACACCATCACAATCCCATTCATCCTCCTCCTTTCATGTGGGCAAAGAATTAAATCAGTTGTCAAATGCCGCATTCCATAACCAGGTCTTTGTTAGTTTCCTGAACGTCATGAGGGAGGGGGCAGTTCTGATCTCTAATGGCAGGGAGTTCCAAAGTCGAGGGGCCACCATCGAGAAGGCCCTGTCCCTCGTCCCCACCAGCCGTGCTTGTGCAGGCGATGGGACCGAGAGCAGGGCCCCTCCAGATGATCTTAGTGGTCTTGATGGTTCGTAGGGGAGAATACGTTCGGAGATGTAAACAGGGCCGGAGTCGTTTAGGGCTTTATAGGTTAACACCAGCACTTTGAATTTACCTTGCTATGAACCACTTTGAGTCCTCCTGGGGGTGTGAAAAGCAGTATAAAAATAAAATGAAATAAATAAATAAATTAGAAGTCAACTTTTTTTTAAATGAACTATGTCAATTGCACAATAGCCCAGAAAAATACAACCATATAGCCTTAGTCTGCAAACTATGGGCTGTAATAGAAATCAGATCCCCGCAGCCTCCATTCAGCACTGAAGCAAATCCCTTCAATTGTCACATATCTAAAATCTGCTGAACTGCAGACAGCAGAACACTTGTTGCCATTATTTTAAATTCTGTAGAACCAAGTTTCTCTTTCCACTCCACAAAGAAGCACTATCAAACAATCAGACTGTAGCAGGAAATCCAATTTGTCTGAACTTCCACTCCATAACATACTTGGAATAATGATTAATCCAGCGTTAGGTTCTGAGATGCTAGATAAAACAAAATATTCAACTGGACTGAACACCGAATTGACTTTCTGAAGCTTGGAACAAGCAGCCTCATTTCTCTTTACAGAAGATCTACAAATATAATGCCATTCCATGATAGCAGTGCCATTACCCTCAAACTAACATTTATTAGTCTTATCATAATGTGTTGTGATAACAAATCTAATGTTAATGGGGAAAAGTTTAGCCTCATTCCAGTTTTGCTGCATTTTTAAAAATCTGTACTATAATGTTCATAATAAATCAGGTTTCCTCAAGTCACAAAAGCAAAGGCACTGCTCATTGTAGGCTGTGCTAGGGTTGCGCTCTCCAATATTAATCTTTCATCAAGTCATTCAAATGCCCACATTTTCCTAAGGTGATTATCATTACGAAGGGACAGGGTAGCAAAAGAGCCTTGTGTATCATTTACATGATTTAGGTCAATCCTGATATCAATTATGTTGGTAAAATAAAAGATGAAACATCTTGATTATTAGCAATCATTTATGTGAAGAAATGCAAATATCTTTTTTTTTGAAGCATCGCCGGAGAGATGCTAAGCGCTTTCTCAGCTACTTGGCTTTCAGGTTCCCATAGAATGTCAGACAATAGCACTCCTTTTACTCCATTCAGGAGAAGCCGCATTTAGGACAGTCAGCATCCCCAAATACTGTTTTTGTAATCCTGAGGATCCAATTCCCATAGGCATCTTGCAAGGAGAGGATTAATTACATTACTTGGGGCCCATTCGCTCAACACAGTTAAAGCGCCATGTTGCTGTTGTGTGACCAAGTCATTTCCAACATCTGCTGGCCCTAAGACAAACCTGCTGTGGAATTTTCTGGAGCTGGGAGTGTGTAAGTTACTCAAGGCCACCCAGTCCTGTTGAGTATATTCTTTAAAACAAGATGCAAATTATTTCCAACTTTATTTTATCTCCCATCTTTTTTGTGCCTCATTTCTGGCAATTTATTTGGGCCATAGAGTTATCCCCTATTGCAGTGGTTCTCAACCTTACTAACTTAATACAGTTCCTCATGTTGTGGTGACACCCAACCATAAAATTATTTTTGTTACCACTTCAGAACTGTAATTTTGCTGCTGTTATGAATCATAATGTAGATATCTGATATGCAGGATGTATTTTCATTCACTGGACAAATTTGGCACAAATACCCGATACGCCCAAATTTGAATACTGGTGAGGTCGAGGGGAGGATTGATTTTGTCATTTGGGAGTTGTAGTTGCTGGGATTTATAGTTCACCTACAATCAAAGAGCATTCTGAATTCAGCCAATGATAGAATTGAACCAAACTTGGCACACAGAACTCCCATGACTATACTGGAAGGGTTTGGTGGGCATTGACCTTGAGTTTTGGAGTTTAGTTCACCTACATCCAGAGAGAACTGTGGACTCAAACAATGATGGATCTGGACCAAACTTGGCACAAATACTCAATATGCCCAGATGTGAAAACTGGTCGAGATTGGGGAAGATAGACCTTGACATTTGGGAGTTGTAGTTGCTGGGATTTATAGTTCACCTACAATCAAAGAGCATTCTGAACCCCACCAACAATAGAATTGGACCAAACTTCCCAGATAGAACCCCCATGACCAATAGAAACATTGCCCTACTGCATCTAAATTATAGAATTATGGTAGTTTGACACCACGTTTGCTGTCATGCACAATGCTATGGAATTCTGGAATGTGTATTTTGATGGTGCTCCAGCACTCTTTGGTGGAGAAGGCAAAAGATGTTGCAAAATTAAAACCCCAATGTTTTCCATAGCAATTTATTATTTATTATTTATTTATTTACAACTTTTATATTCCACCCTTCTCACCCCGTAGGGGTCTCAGGGTGGATTACAGTGTACACATATATGGCAAACATTCAATGCCAATTTTTGACATACAAACATATACAGACATACACAGAGGCTATTTAACTTTTTCTGGCCGCCGGGGAGCTGTCGCTTTCATCGTCCATCTGTGATGCTGATGAAGCACTTCCACATTCCCCGCTTGCTTCTCCGCTGGAATGCTTTGCTGTAGTCTTCTTTATGGCCTCATAAATCAGTTAATTTAGCCTCCCCACACTTTAAGGTGGTACCTTATTTTTCTACTTGACAGATGCAACTGTCGTTCGGGTTGCAAAGGTTGACAACAGGCTACACACAATTGGTTGGAAACCCACTCCAACCCGGGCTGGCTTCGAACTCATGACCTTTTTGGTCAGAGTGATCTTAATGCAGCTGACACTCAGCCAGCTGCGCCACAATCCCAGTGCAATGAGCCATAGAAGTTAAAGTGATATCACACTGCATTGATTCTACAATACAGATGCATCCTAGATACTGAACCTGGTGGGAAGGTGTTGATGTTCAGCATCCTGTGTCACTTCTCTAAAGTTCATGTTAAAACTCCCTACTCAGCATGGAAGCCATCAGTCTACACCGAATTAGTTGCATTGTCTGTATAATTCTTCTTAACAGTAAGAAAATATTTTTATACGAATATATTTGACTCCTGGGGAATTAGCAATTTAGGCTTCATCCCGATAATAGAATTTCAAAATAGTACATAACACCTACAACAACAATAACAACTCCTACTGAAACCAGGATGCCGATTTGCAAATGGAGTTCTCAGGAACACCAGTGACTCCCCATGGCTGGCACCTCAGTGTTGCCTCTCCTTCAGAATAACATGAGTGACCATCTGGTATCTCTGAATGCCTTTAGACATTGCCACATTTTTCCCCATAAGAGGAGGGTTTTTTTCTGGGTCAAGGCACATCTCAATGTATGGAAACAGACATAAGTGACTGACTTAAATAGTAATGTAGAAACAGAGAAGTGTTAATAGATTTGACAAGATTAAAATTAATATAGAATGCCATGCGTAGAGGAGAAAAAACAGGCTACCGCTTTTTCTGTATTCGGTCACCACCATCCACCCCAATGCATCTGCCCTTGAATTTACCTGAATTCCTTTTTCGTGCAATTCTGTTCCTGCTTCTTCATATTTAGGGGAATTTTTAAAAATAAGGATGCTGCCCTCCTTGATCAGATCCTTTTTAGTTCATCTTGCAGCTTGGATAATAACAGAAATAGCTGTTTTTATTATGAACATCTTGCTACTTATGTCTATCTTAATATATAAAAAGCTTCTGTGCATCGTGAGTAGGCTAAAAACAAACAAACTATGGGGCCAACTGACATCAAATTTGGCCTCCAAATGTCTCATACCACAAGGTATGACCGACAATTTTAAAAAACTCCAAAACTGTGGAAATGCATTTATTTATTTATTTACTTACAGTTCTTATATTCCGCCCTTCTCACCCCGCAGGGGACTCAGGGCGGATTACAGTAAACACATATATGGCAAACATTCAATACCAGTTTGACAAACAACATTTAACAGACAAAGGCTATTTAACTTTTTTTTTTCTGGCCGCCAGGGGAGCTGCTGCTTTTCATCGTCCATCAACGACACCGATGAAGTTCTTCCACATTCCACATTCCCCGGAGTCTTCTTTCTTTATGGCCTCATAAATTAGTTAAATTTAGCCTCCCACACAAGGTGGTGCCTTATTTTCCTACTTGACAGATGCAACTGTCTTTCGGGTTGCAAAGGTCGACAACGAGCTACACAATGGCTGGACACCCACTCCAGCCCGGGCTGGCTTCGAACTCATGACCTTTTGGTCAGAGTGATCTTAATGCAGCTGACACTCAGCCAGCTGCGCCACAATCCCGGTGCTTTTAAGCTTTAAAAGTCTTAAAAAATAAAAATACCTTACCACACATGCGCAAAACCTAGCCCCACCCCCTCCTGTGTGAGAGAGGGAAACAAACAGCCATCCTAGCAAAGCAGCTGGCCATCCCTGCTTCGGGAGCCATGCAAGAACAGCCCCGCAAAGCTGCTCTGAAAAGCAGCCTTTAGAGCCTCCTCAGACAGGGAGAGGGAGAGGGAGAGGGAGAGGGAGAGGGAGAGGGAGAGGGAGAGGGAGAGGGAGAGGGAGAGGGAGAGGGAGAGGGAGAGGGAGAGGGAGAGGGAGAGGGAGAGGGAGAGGGAGAGGGAGAGGGAGAGGGAGAGGGAGAGGGAGAGGGAGAGGGAGAGGGAGAGGGAGAGGGAGAGGGAGAGTTTACCAGCTGTTAGGATTTCTGGGAGTAGAAGGCCAAAACATCTGGGGACCCACAGGTTGAGAACCACTGCATTAGGCCGAAGAAGACTGCTTGGTAAGTTGGGGAAGGAGAGTCCACATTATGAGTGAATAGACCCAAGCAAGGAAGCCACAGCCCTGGGTTTGCAAGACCTGAGCACAGGGCTGATCAGGGAGTCTTGGATGTCACATCAAGACAAAGTCAATCAGGTGGCAATTAACACCAGCAACAATGGGATTCCCTGGTTTGCCTTTTGTAGGTCTATACCAATAAATAACCAGGATACATTTTGTTTCATGTTGGAAAGTTGGGGAGGTTCTGAACAGATGTATATGTTTTTGGAAGGAAAGAAAATCAATGCCATAAGCAAACCTCAGAGGATGAGCAAACAAAAAGGTTAGACAATGCTAGATAAAAGTACTAAGAATGTAGTGTGTATTGTTTAATGTTTCTGCAGGACTTTGGCACATTTGACAGCACCATTTCATTCACTTCTGCTTCCATTCTCTTTCTCTCAGAAATATCACAGGTCATAGAACAGGCCATAGACTTCAGTTTATTTCCTTTAAAATACTGGATAGTATTTTAGACAGACTTACCTCCTGGTAGGCTATGTGATAGAAAATCTTTAGGAGTAGTAGTAGTGGAAGAAGAAGAAGAAGAAAAGTATCAATCATTTTTCTGACCTCACTTCCTAACACATGAAAGGGGTCAAGAATGTTAATTGCTTGAAGCATTCTCTTTAATAGATTTCTCCACCAAAGGCAGTCCAAAGATGCCAAATGGTTAGCGTTCTTGCAGTCAATAATAACTCATATCTACTGTTCATCAGAGCTGGCTCCTTCATAAGGCAAAACGAGGCATCTGCCTCAGATAGTTTTGATCTAGAAATACTGAATTCTTCCACTATCACTATCACTCCATCAATGCTGCTACTGTGTCTCTGGCTGCATCATACTGTCAAATCAATGCACTTTAATTGCCACAGCTCAGAGCTATAGAATTCTGGGAGTTATAATTTTACAAGACCTTTAGCCTTCTCTGTCAAAGAGTGCTGGTGCCTCACCAAACTACAATTCCAAGGATTCCATAACATCGAGTCATGGTCATTGAAGTGATGTCAAACTACACTCTTGGCTATTCATGAATTACCTTTGGGATGTTGCTCAACACACCAGGAAATAATCTCTAAAATTTCCATAATCCTCTCACAATGAACTGGGAGGTGTGAGAGGAGAAAACAGTGTATTTGATTCAGAGCTCTGGGGTCCGTTTCCTGTTTTTCTCCTGATATGATCTGGACAATCTGTGGGAATAGTCCATCTCCCATGTCCCAAACCAGCATCATCCATTGAAATGGTAATCTTCTTCAAGCACCCATTATGTACTTTGGACTAACCCTTTTTTGTTAACCGGAGTCTATCCATTAAGTTCATGAGCCCATTGCCTAATGCTACCCATAATTCCATTCTGTTCATGCTCCTCTCAGGGGTGGACCATTAAACAGATTGACAGTTCAAATCTTCCAATAACAGTTCATTGAATTTCCCGCCACCATTAAGAGCCAACCAGCAATGATGTTGGAGGGAATTCCTGACCAACCAGGAAGCAGATCCAAACCAGAAAGTTTTTGAGCCAATCAGGAGCTTGCATGGATTTCTTGAATAGCTGTCAAATGAAATAAAAATGCTCTCTGTTCACAATTGCTGTATGTCAGTACTTTGGAGTGCTTTCTCTTCTGACATCCTCTTTGGCCATTGTTATTAAATTTCTGATTTTGCCTTCTACTCATCATTTCATTTGGTCTTCTGGAAAGCTTGACACACTGGGCCCCTGAACCCGCGGTTTTAGCAGAGCTGAAATCACTTGACACTGTTCCATTAGCAATCCCTTCACACACACACACACACACACACTGATGTCAGTCTTTCTATTCTTCTGCCAACTCCCTGCAAAGATTCCAGGGTTGAAGAGTGGCTGCTAATGCTTTAAGTGACCTTCTGCACCAGTGGTTCCATTGATGGAATCACCAAAATAGATTTTCCCCCTTTCTCTCTTCATTTGCACTTGCAAAGATCAATGAGAAAGCATCCTTCATCCCATTGCTCAGTATATGAACAGTAGAGAGGAAGAAAACAGCAAGATTTAAGGGTATTTGAAGTGGCAATGATTGGTGCATTGGCACTTTTTTAAAAAAAGGAATAGGAAAGCAATTCGCCATGACCTTTTACTTACAAAGCCATCGATTCTACTGTAGTGTACAGCCACCTTCTCAACCTCTGTACCACTAAGCAACACAGAAGGCTTTCACTCTCTTGTGTTTACAACTCCATTAGTCAATACAGAGTCACTAGGGACCTACAAGCCAATGAAAGTGTCCGATTGAGTTAGGTCAGTATGTGAAACAATACAGAACTTGAGGAATGTTGCGTTTTAGAACGCAATTCCGAGAATCCCCCCAGTCACTGGACTTGCTGGCTAGGAGATTTAAACTGAGATCTTGCCTTGTGCTTGGATAGTGTAAATCAATACTCCTGCAGCTAAATTGTGCTTGCACTACAACCCCTGCCTTTGGAACACCAACATTGTGGAACCAACTGGATACCTTGAAATGTGCCTGCTTTTTCTGTAATCCCATAAAAAGTCCATGGCCCCTTCTACACTGCCATATAAAATACAGATTATTTGCTTTGAACTGGATTATACGGCCATTTGGCAGGGGGTTCGACTGGATGGCCCATGAGGTCTCTTCCAACTCAATTATTCTATGATTCTAAAGCAAATAACATGGATTATCTGCTTTGATAATCAGGATTATATGGCAGTGTAAAAGGGTCTGCAAGACCTGAGCAGGGCTGTCGATGAAAGGGTGACTTGGGAGGTCTCTTTCTTCATAGGGTACCATGAGTCAAAGTTGACTTAATGGCAATTGACAACAGGTTCAAATTAGCATATTTACTAATTCAGTGTTTTGCAAAGAGGTATCTGGTATTTATGTAACAATTCTTCCAGAGTGGGCAATGGCAACTCTAAACTTCTCAACACAAAAGGCCACTGCTTGCCAGAGCTCCCTTGTGCTATTGCCCATCTGCTTAAACTATGCCCCATTCCCCAGCAGCCTGGACCTCCATGTAGGTAAATAGGTGGAACTTAAAGTTCCATATAAGATCACATATAAGATCTTTGACAGTAACCTAGTTAGCATAATAACAATTCATTGATGGGCAAAATGTCAGGAGAGAATGCTTCTGGAACATGGCCATACACAGAAAACACAAAGCAACCCAGTGATCCTGCTATGAAAGCCTTTGACAACACAACAATTCATTTTATTTTGATGAAACCTGTTTTAGTAAATCTAAAATAAATGCACCTTTATAGTTTTAAGGCATTGTGCTTATTTTTCAATGAATGTTATGTCTTTGCAAAGGTTACAGATGGGAGCCTTATTTCCCAATTGACCAAATTAGCATGTTTTGAGGTTAATGTGTGGAATACAACTGCGCAAAGGTTTAAAAGATATTGTTTGGTATTTGAAAAATGTTTGAATTTACTGTGGTGTATAATCAGTAGAGGGCTCCCTCGGCTGTGCCAGCTATGCACACATAAAAACATCTACCATCCAGCTTCACAATGTTGTCATTTTTCATTGTTTTCAAATTAAATATAATAGCAGCTGATATTCAAGCACAAGGGTAGAAAGGGAGTCAGACCTGTTCAATAGATCTAAAGCCATTGATATCAAGGTGTTTATCTTCCGCATACTATACATTGACATTAGTAGTTAGAACTTCTTTTTTAAGCAATAGGCCTATCTTCATATATTTTAAGCAGAAACAGATTTCTGTACAGAAGGCCATGGATAGTTTCCCCAATGCTGAGAGGAAAGTGAGATCCAAATTAATTAAGTAACTAAATAAAATAGCTTAGTGTATTGTCGAAGGCTTTCATGGCTAGAAGCACTGGGTTGTTGTGAGTTTTCCAGGCTGTATGGCCATGTTCAGGAGAGAATGCTTTTGGAACATGGTCATACAGCCTGGAAAACTCACAACTACCCAAAATAGCTTAGGATCAGTGTTGACAAAAGGGTCACAGATAGACAGAGCTTTCAATAATGATGATGGTGGTGATCGGCACACTGGGTGCAGTGCCTAAATACCTTGGCTAGCTCTTGGAGTACTTTGGCCACATCATGAGAAGAAAGGCAAGCTTTGAGAAGACAATGATGCTGGGGAAAATGGAAGGAAAAAGAAAGAGGGGCCGACCAAGGGCAAGGTGGATGGATGGCATTCTTGAAGTGACTGAATTGATCTTGAAGGAGCTGGGGGTGGTGACGGCCGACAGGGAGCTCTGGCGTGGGCTGGTCCATGGAGTCACGAAGAGTCGGAAACAACTGAAAGAATGAACAACAACAAAAAGCACTTGAAAACAACTGGCACTGACAAAATTACCATCTGTTGGCTGCAAAAGGCCACCCTACTCGGATCTGCATGCATTATTTGCCAATACATCACATAATTCGAGGGACTTGGGAATTGTTCGATGTGTGATTCAATACAAGAGCAAGCATAGGGATCTGATTTGCTGTGTACTAATCTTGTTGTGTATCTAAGAACAACAACAACAACAACAACAATGTAATTGATATTATAATTTTTCAAAAAGCTACAGCACATTTTGGCTCCTTTGTTTTGGATGATGTTATTGGCAAGGTGAGAATGAATACACTCTTTCCATTTCAAAGCTATCCAACCTCTTTTAGGGAGTTCATATATACAATACCCTGATTTCCATATTGCAACACAGGAATTAAACTTTTTTTTAAAGCCATGGAACAAAATATTCCAACACTGCAAAAAAAAACCCCTTAAAGATGAAGCTTTAAACCATAAACAGAATGCAGATGAAAAAACAAAAGGCTCAACTCAGAATATCTGTATTTTACCATTGTTCCAAAGTTCCTGCTTTTGAAGTTTTATTTTGTTTTTGCCCTTCATTAAGGTGAGCAAATCAGAAGACCGAGGGGAAGGCGAGAGGAAAAAGACAGAAACAGAAATCTATGTTTCCACTCAGATTTCTGCAAGGAGTGTGACTTTTACATTTTCTGTGTTCTTAGGGCAGGAGGGAAACAGATAGGATTCTGAACTGCTGGAAAGTTAATTTCCATGTTTTCATTCACTACCAGTAAGGAGGGGGCAGCACTTCTGTTTCAGGCTATTAAAAACCAGCTATATTTTAGCCACTAGATATCTGTATACAGCAAACCTTCACCATCTACTATTTACATCATCTTTGTAAAGATAGTTCAGGAAACTGTAAAGGTCGACAGAGTTTTGCAACTCAGGAAATGGGTCCAGTGTGGTTAACACCGGCAGAGGAAATGTTTCCTATTTGATTTTTATTAACTGATTGACATGAATTAATGCATTAGGATATTTGATTGTGTCATAAAATGTGTATATGAACATCATGATTCAATTTAATGTACCCATTACTGCTTGATGTGCCATTATATTAGACTAAATTAAAAGAATTTTTATGGAAAAAAATTACAATTAAAGACTCAAAATTGATTACATTCATAACTTAGTAGTAGAGATTCACTCCTATTAATATTTGGGAGAATGGTCATAAAAGTGCTAGCAAACAAGAGGGGCTATTTGTAAATGACCCAATGCGAGGTAGTGGACCCAAACAGGAAACAATCTATAGGGAATGATAGTAAACCAGCATACTCCAGCACACTAGAGTCAAAAGATACATGGAAATGGACCAGCAGAAGTAGAAAACTCAATCAAAGAGGCATTACCGACAGCCATGGTTGGTGGCTCCAATGTCATAGGATTAATGAATTCAATTTTGGTCCATGAATTAAAGGAGCTATCCAAAATCCTGAGCTCGACACCAAACAGGTTCAGCAACTTAGTTCATTTAAAGTTCAGACTAAAATATGTAATGAGTTCACTGCCTTGCTGGCAGATAAAGCTTTGAGTTTAGGAAGGTTAATGGCTTGGATTAGGACTCCCACAATCCACCAACCAATGTGACCAGTAGCTGGCAGCTATAATCCAAAAAAGTAACTTTTCCAACAAGTCTTTGGTCTCAGCCAGTATGGTTCCTCTCATATTCTTCTTGGGTTGATATTAAAGATTGGAAGTAGTGGACATAGAGATCAGGTTGTGTCCAGCTTATAATGCAATTGTGTTTCTCAAATGCAACTGGTAACTTTTACACTGAGAGCCAGTATGTGCTTTCAGTGTTGAACTAGGACTCTAGGAAACTGGGGTTCAAATCCTCACTCAGCCATGTCATCCTCTCTCAGTCTCAGAGGAAGGCAATGGCAAATTCCCTTTTGACAAATCTTAACAAGAACTTCCCATGATACGTTCACCTTAAGATCTCTGTAAGGCATGCATCGACAATCCTTTTACTGTAATTATGGGGGTTTGGTGGATACTTTTGAAAACGGAGTTCCGGATCTGGGAGGTTTCTTTAATTATTAAAGCACTGAGGGTACAATTTTACTCATGTCCTATTTGTGTTTAAGCATCTGGTTGACCACTGTGTCTTTGGGTTTATCCTAAAAGTTGAATTGCAAATATTTATTTACTGGGTGGTCAAGACTTTCCATGAGAATTGTGTGGTGTAAACCTCCACATATGAAGTTATACAAAAATTGAGCTATGTAACCTCTGCATTGAATTGTAAAGTTATGGAGGTTTGTGCACAACATTCATGAACCTTCATGCACACTGGAAGTACATGTTCAGCTCTGATTCTGCAATGTTGGGTTCAATGGGGATGCCTTGCATTAAATAACATATCTGATCACTTATATCGCGTAAAGTAAATGTGCATAAGATACCGTATATACTCAAGTATAAGCTTAGTTTTTCAGCCCTTTTTTAGGCTGAAAAAGCCCCTCTCGGCTTATACTCAGGTGAGGGTCCTGGTGGGAAGGCATGGGGCTGAAAGAAAGGCTTCTTTCAGCCCCACAGCTTCTTGCCAGGACCCTCACCTCACCTCTCTACACAGCAACCCAGCTCTCATTTCTCTCCTCCTCTATCATGCAGCTTGCACCTTCCTCTCCTCCTATCTTGGTGCAGCGCAGGCCTTCCTCTCCTCCTCTCTCAGCGCCAGTCTTTCCCACTTTTCCTTATTCATATACACACAGTATTTCCCCCAAAATGTATAGTTAAAATAAACTATGGTGATCATTGGAAGAATACATAAGAACCTTCACATTGAAGCAGATTAGAATAATAATTTAATCAGATTTGGACAGTCTAATCTTAAATTACAGTTTTATGTAAATATTCAAAAACATTTAACCTATTGATGCCTCAATTAATGTAATTTGATTGGTATCTATTTTTATTTTTAAATTTACCAGTAGCTGCTGCATTTCCCACCCTCGGCTTATCATCATCATCATCATCATCATCATCATCATCATCATCATCACTTTATTTCTTAATTAGTCGCGCTCCACTAAGGTGCTCCGAGCGACTTACAATTTAATCAAGTCAATAAGTTGTCCCAGGTTTTTTGTGGTAAAATTAGGTGGCTCAGCTTATATTTGGGTTGGCTTATACTCAAGTATATTTGGGTACCAATAAGATTCCAACCCATACATTTGTTTCAGTATAAATAGCAAACAAAGTTATTCATTTATTTAACCACACATAGAGGGGTGATAGAAAAAGAGACAGATTTTTTGTTGTTGTTTATTCATTCAGTTACTTCCGACTCCTCATAGACCAGCCCATGTCAGAGCTCCCTGTCAGCCGTCACCACCCCCAGCACCTTCAGAGTCAAGCCAGACAGAGATAATACCAATGTTATTGTCATATGTTCTGCAGTTGCTGGTGCTTGGTGATGGAAGGGTTAATGTAAGTATTAGTTCTAAAGGGTTTAGTAATCTGTAAGTAAGAGTTCATGGGTGAAAGCAATTAAGGGTGGAGGTATGCAAGAGATAGGCTGCAGCTGGGTGTTTGTGGATATAAGGAGCAAGCCTTGGAAGTGATCTTTGGGAGAAAAGTATTGTTTTATTTTGGTGGTAGATGGTGCTGGTTTCCCCCAGGTTTGTGGATTTTTGGTATCCTGACCTGTCTCCTGAACCCTTGGAACCCTGTAATGGCTTTTGACTACAGTATAGACTCTTGATCCTTGGACTTTGTTTATTGAACTCTTGGTGTTTGACCACTGGACTGGACCTTTTGACTACGGAGTTTTTTGCTACCAGTTTTTGTTTATTCTGTGGCCGAGTGCTATCTTTGTGTTTTATATTTTGGACTATTGAAACAGCCAGGCAGTAAGTGCTGTTTTAATTAAACTGCTCAATACAAACTGGGAGTTTGGGTCATCTCTACCTAAAATAGGCATAGCCCTGGTAACGTGACAGTTATTCAAAGTACTGGTCAGTCCAATTGTTCACAGAGTACTAAACCAAAATTATGACCCGTTAGTCAAAGCATTGGAAAAAATGTGGATGGGAGAATATCAGGATTTCTCCAATCTGTATGGCTACTGGTTTGGAGATTTTATTTGGGGAGACAATACTCTTGTTTTTCTCCCTGTATTGCTAGAGTTTGCTTCACAAGATTTATACAAATGGTTTGCCATTGACTTCCTCTCAAGCTGAGACTAGGTGACCTGTTCAAGATCACCAAGTGGGTTTCCATGGCTGATCAGGGATTCACACCTAGTCCAATATATCACATTGGGTCTGTGTCTTAATTTTAATTTTGTACACTTTTGATTTACTTTTCACAAAAAGAATGAAGAAACTAAATGAAGCAGATACTCGAGCAGCAAACCCAGCTTTCTCTGTTATGCAGTCTTCTCTGGGACACCATGTTTACCATCATTAATTTGTTTAGTGACAACTTTTGTGTTGCTTTCAACATATACAAAATATTATGGGTGGTATCAGAGCTTCAAAAACACTTCACGGATGTGTGGAATGTATTACATTTGACTTCGTCATCAAGGTGTATGGGGACCATCTGTGTGCCAGATTGCAGGTTACTTATCTGTTCCTTCTGCAAATTTTATAGCAAGGTAAAATAGATTACCCTTTGTTAGGAGTTAAAGTGGTGAAAAAGTGGGATGTGAGAAAGAGGTCCTGAACCCATCTTTTCTGCCGAAGTCACAGGATATTTCACAGCCCATAAGGTATTTGTTTTGTTTCCTCTCTTTTGCTGTGCAAGGTAGGATCTCTCAGATGTTCAAATTAATCACATTAGTTTGCACAAACTTTAAAGAGAAGACATCTAAATTGGCAGACTTTGCCCTGTTTCTTTATTATTATTGAAATCAACAATATCAGTTGCAATGGGAAATATGAGTTCTACTCTGTTCTTCTTTGTTCGGAATACGTCTAGGTATTCATTATTATCTATTTACCTTTATGTTTATCCCACCCTTTTCCTAATATAGGAAGCATAGGGAGTTACAATTCAAGAAGGATATTGACATGTTAGAGTGTTTCCAGAGAAGGGCAATCAAAAGTTCTGGAAGCCATATTCAGAATGGACATGTTTACCTTGGAGAAGAGAAGGGTAGGACATGCGACAATGGAATCAAACTGTATGAAAAGAGATTCCACTTAAACATTAGGAAAAACTTCACGATAGTAAGAGCTGTTTGAGAGTGGAATCTGCCATTATCTTAAAGTGTTATGAAATCTCCTTCTCTGGATGTTTTTTAAACAGAAGCTGAATGGTCATCTGTCAAGAGTGCTTTGATTATGTATATCCACATGGCAGAATGGGATTGGGATGGATGGCTCTTGGGTTCTTTTACAACTCTATGAATCTATATGGGTTCTATAATTCAGGGAGAACACTGATTGAATATCTGTCAGCATGAGAGTCAGGATGGCTCACAATACAACATAAAACCAGTCACAGGACCCTTCTACACTGCCATATAAAATCCAGATTATCTGCTTTGAACTGGATTATATGGCAGTGTAGACTCAGATAATCCTGTTCCAAGCAGATAATGTGGATTATCTGCTTTGATAATCCAGATTATATGACAGTGTAGAAGGGGCCACAGTTAAAACAATAAATGGCACATATATTAACAAAATCATATTAAAAATATCAAATTAAAATGGTTTCTAAAGGCCATTGGAATATACTAAAAAGGGTTGTTGTAGGGTTGGTTTTTTTCGGGCTATATGGCCATGGTCTAGAGGCATTCTCTCCTGACGTTTTGTCTGCATCTCTGACAAGCATCCTCAGAGGTAGTGTGGATGCTTGCCAGAGATGCAGGTGAAACGTCAGGAGAGAATGCCTCTAAACCATGGCCATAAAGCCAGGAAAACAAAAAAAACCTACAACAACCCAGTGATTCCGGCCATGAAAGCCTTCGACAATATAATACTAAAAAGGATAAAAAATGCTTCACACCTAGATTAAAAGACATTCTGCAACAATGAGTTAACACTTCAAGGGATGGTTAAACAGAGATGTCTTTGGAGAAAGAAAGGAGGGCATTTCCAGACAGCCCTAAATAACGGGTTTTAAACAGGGACAAAAAATCCCGGGACTTCAGAAGAGGTCCACATACAGACCTGTTTGTCCCAGGATTTCTGCCTCTGTTGTCCAGACTTGATGATTTGTTGTGAAATTTAGAAGTTCCCAAGATGGCTGCTACAAGACTTCCACCAGAAACTTTGACAGTTTTTTTAAAAGATGCAGAAGTGCGGATATGTGGAGAATCACTGTAGTGAATCACTGAAAAAGTTCTTTGTTCTGGCCAGAGATACTGTGCCCTCCAGACGTTTCATGAAGTATCTGCCAGACAAACTTTTTGCCTTCCACTCAAGAGTCACCTTCTTTTTAGGAACCAACCAAACAGCTAAAACCAAGGAAGAAACCTAGATAAAAAATCCCATGATTTCTGATTGCAGGGACATACAGACATGTGAAGATCCGCATATTCAACTCAAACCCGTGATATTACTGCACCTGGAAATCTCATCGTTTTTGCCTTTTGTAGCGATTGCTTCCATGTTTATAAGGAACGGTGTCTGGCTACCCTTCTGTTTGCTGTGGAAGCTCCTGGGATAAAGGTACTGATAAAGATTATTGAGGAGAGAAAGCTGTATTTAACAGAATTTCTATCCCTTTCCATAAATCTTAGTGAGCAGCATTAGGCAAGGCAAAATCTATACATTTTCCCTCCTCCCAATTCCATTTTTTTAAAGAAATATCTCCTTTTGGGGGGGGGGGGAGAAATGGAGAGCTCTGCTGTACTTGCCTCACAAGACTCTGTTGAAGAAAATGGAGAGCCTATGGGGGGGGGGGGGAGAAACAGGTGGCAACCTTAATTCATCACCATAAACATGGTTGAATATGGATGGATTCAAGCCCAGATTTGTATGAGTGAAACACTCAACTCTTTCTGTTTAGCTGGATGTACCTGTCAGTTTTTCCTTCATGTGATTTTTCTCAAATTCTTGCTGACCTGTTAATGGAGAAATCTGCAATTTTTGCTAAGTCTCCATCATTCCCAGTGAGTTTTTGGAAGCCCGACTTGAAAGTGGTGAAAAAAGTAGCACAAGAGTCTCTACCATATAGGAGACTGGTCTGGAATTTTTGCACAGGAATATCAAGTATCTGTTGAACTTACTTTTTACTTTTTCCACAACTTGAACAATCAATGCAATGCCCTAAACAGAAAAATAAGTGAATATTGTACAGTGTATAATCCAAGGGGGAATGTTAATCAAAACAGAATTATGTGACATTATCCAAGCTGTCAATATTAATTTTAATCTCATTTGCAGCTAGCGCAAATCCTTTAACAGCATAAATAATATATTGGGATTTATTTCCTAGTAAGAATTTTGATTGTCTAGTTAAGAGTAAATGAGATAAATTAAAACCTGAAAAAAGAGGTTTGATCCAAACCAAACTGTCAGGAATAAACACTAGAACAAGACAAATGCATTTCTCGGTACTGTCATGGTTTTCCATGTGTAATAGGTATGCCAAAATGTCATGCTGTCAAGATGATGATGGTGATGATTTATATATACCTCTCCTCCTTGACAATTTATCCTCACAACAACTCTGTGAGGTCAGACAGAGAAGAACTTAGGTCAACAAGACAGAGACCAATAATTACCACAACACAGGCTCTCCATCAAGAGGAGATAGAAGAGTTACTACTCAGTTTTTAACAAATGTGTCTCTATATTCAAAAGCTGGAGTTATTCAAATTCATCTCAACCTAGTGCTACCATTGTTGGTACCTTCCTAAGGTAATGTGGACTAAAAAAATCTATCATAGCTTTGGCAAGTTAATGTTTGATATAGAGGTAGTAAGTGGATTTTCACCAGCTTGGACTAAAGTCTTCAATGACAGGACTATAGCTCACCAACAAGCTGATCCCTAAAGCAAGATGAAGACACCTATCATTAGCATCCCCAAAGTCCAGTTGTTCTCAACCTGTGGGTCCCCAGGTGTTTTGGCCTACAACTCTAGCAACTATTGCAATGCCTTATATGCCGGCCTTCCGAAGTCAACAACTCAGAAGATTCGGATGGTCTAAAATACAGCAGCCAGGCTGCTAGCGGGATCATCTATAAGATCCCATATTACACCGATTCTGCAACAACTGCATTGGCTACCAATAGAACATCGGATCTCTTACAAGATACTGATCCTGACATTTAGAGCTCAAAATGGCCAAGGGCCTTTATATCTTAGGGACCGCCTCATTCCTTTTCTCCATCAGTGGTCACCTGGATCCACCCAGGAAAATCTCCTACACATACCGGGTCCTAGGGAGGGACACCTGGAAGCTACAAGGCGTAGAGCTTTTCCGACCTATGCTCCAATTCTGTGGAACTCATTGCCTCCATACATTAGAGCAATGTCGGAGTTGCGACCTTTTGTAAAGGCACTCAAGACTTGGCTATTTCGTTGTGCATTTAAGTAATCAGATCTAATTTGCCAAATAGTCACTGTTGAATGTTTTTATGTTGAATGTTTTTATATTGTAAAATGCTATTTTAGATTGTAAGTCACTCGGAGCACCTTGGTGGAGAGTGACTAATTAAGAAATAAAGTGAAGTGAAGTGAACTCCCAGAAAACCCAGCCATTTTACCAGATGTTAGGATTTCTGGGAGGCCAAAACATCTGGGGGACCCACAGGTTGAGAACCACAGCCCAAAGCCTGAGGTATTAAGACTATGTGGCACTGGAATAATGTCAGCTCAGTGGAGACTATACTTGTTTGTTCATTCTAAGTAGTCACTGTGAGTAAACATATTCAAAGAGATACTTGTTGCCTTGGAATCAGAGCCTGGGCTACCTTCGTATACAGTTTCCAATGTGATAGTTTAGAAGTGTATAATCCATCATCCTCCACTATTATGCAGAAACTTCCATGACCTCTTTCAAATCAGTGCCTGGGTCCAACCTCTTACGCAGATTCCAGCATGATATCCCATCATCTTCTCCTTCCGTACCTCCAGGCTCTACTTTCCATCACCATAATCTATTTCCTGCTATCCCAAAGTACCCTTCATTTCCCCCCAAACCAGCCTCATGTTGTAACAAACTTTTATTTCAAAACATGTAATGAATTGCGTCTTGCTGTTATTAAGGGACTCTTTGTTCCATAACTGGCTTCATTCTTTATGGGAGTTTACCAAAGGTGTACATCTCACTGTGTGGCATATTTACCCAGAAGCTGCATTGAACAGCCTGCCTTTTCTTTTTTTGCTTAGAAGAGTAATTGAAATGTTCTTGACAGACCCCTGACTTTGGAGCTTTATCATTAATTTACCTCCCTGCCTTCTTGATCATTCAGTTTTGATGTCAACATTATTCTACTTCCCTGTGTGGTGAATTCTGAGCTGTCAGTATGTAAACATCTTCCAGTGATTCAAATGGATCAGCTTTGATAAGTTATCACACACTACATTTTTAATGTGCATGTACTCATGTCTTTTCAAAAATCACTGCAGGCCTCTGGGATATATTATTTCAGATCTGTGCTTTTTATGTTATATTCAGAGGGAAAATAACTATATGGCTGAGGTCAGGAAGATGATTTGCTGTGAATACTAGTTAGTGGCCTGGAAAATACAAAAAGAAGATAGAAGAGCCTTTCGAAATACTTCTCTGATATGTGGGTGCTTTCTAGGCCAGCTCAGATAAATGACTTGCTTTTGATCATCATATGCCCCTCTGGGTAGGTAAGAGGGTCTTCTCAGTAAATGATCTCTAGTCCAAGGAATTCCCTTCCATAGGAGGCAGGGGGTCCTCTTCTCTTTCCCTCCCTTTGCCAGCAAGCATTTTTATTTGGTTGCAGTGATGTTTTTATAGGGCTGCTTTGGAGGATTTTTGAATTCCTTGTTAAAAGATAGGTATGTAAACAAACAAATAAAAGATTATTCCTTCCCCAGTAGGTAGGTAAAAGTTAAGGTAAAGGTTTTCCCCTGACATGAAGTCCAGTCGTGTCCAACTCTGGGGTGTGGTGCTCATCACCATTTCTAAGCTGAAGAGCTGGCATTGGTCGTAGACACCTCCAAGGTCATGTGGCCAGCATAACTACATAGAGTACTGTTACCTTCCCACTGAAGTGGTACCTATTGATCTACTCACATTTGCATGTTTTTGAACTGCTAGTTTGGCAGAAGCTGGGGCTGACAGAGGAAGTTTACACCGCTCCCCGGATTTGAACCTGTGACCTTTCGGTCAACAAGCTCAGCAGCTCAGCGCTTTAACCCACTACCCCAGTAGGGTACTAGAGTAAAAATTGGAGAGAGATCCTGTTCCTTTCCAGTTTAAACCCTACTACCCAAATGTATAAGAACCGATATACCTCACCTTCAAGTAGTAGGACTAAAAGACATTCCCACCCAAAGAGGGGATACCCCCTGCATACAACCATAATGGGCAAACTCTCAAATCACTTTGCTTCACCACTGATCCTTCCCTTCGGCTTCAAATATAGTTTCAAAAAGCTGGACAGATGCAAAAGATTTCTGCACTTTAACTGATGCAAAGGGAGGGGAGTTTCTTCAGTTTTAGCTTGTTTGAGAAGATGCTCCAGCTACAATTCCCCTTTCTACACAAAATGTAAAACTACAGGACCTCTGGGCTTTTTTTGCATCTAAAAACTTTTTCTGGGAGGAAAAACATCTTGCAGTGTGTGTGTGTGTGTACATTTTGAGAGAGAGGCGTTGCTGTCAGCTTTCTATCCCTTGTTCAATTCAAGCATGAACCTTGTAAAACTAATTGCCACCTAGGGAATTAAATAGCATAGAAGCAGTTATAGCCTTCTGTGAACTAAATAAAAACAATATTGTTTCTATCTGCTATAATACTAGGCCAAAAACCTTCATTGTGATTTCTCAGAAACTTATCTTTGCTACTGGAATCTCCAAGGTGAAGGCAAAGGGTTTGCAACTTTAATGATAATCAGAACAAACCATTGTAATGAAATGAATGCTGGTGATAGGCAAATAGAAGTCAGTGGGAAAGTAGAATGGGGACTTAATCAATTAAACTGTTTTGAGCCTATCCATTGCATGCCTTTGACAGAATGACAATTATTGCTCTTATTAATGAAGTGAAATGAGACCAAATCATATTCTGAAAATACAGAGCAAACTCTTGTGATGATGCTGATGGCTTTCTATGAAAAATGTAATTATACTAAATGGGGGCTCTATCTTTCACGAAGAATATTGCTCTTCTTGGACAGTTGCATTACAGCAGAGTTACAAAGTTTCTCCTTAATCTTTAAGACATTTAAGAAACTTACTTCTTAAGTATCTTACCCTATCTGTTCTATCTGTGGAAAGCCTCCTTAGTGGAGGGGAAAGAAGAAAGCCAGGATGATGGGTTCCAGTTGGGGCCAGAAGAGGCTGCAATCATGCTATGGCACAGAAGAGGTAGAGTTTGGTCCATCTCAGACAACAGCTACAGATCAGGTGGAGGAAGAGGTGCTTCGCCCTCCTGAACAACATGAGCAAAAGGTCGGGTTTTGCCCTTCTCCACTTAGATCCAAGATGTTGAGCTAATGAGGCTAGCTAGTCTGACTCACAACTGGCTATAAGTTTGCTCTGCCTAGAGCAATGGTTCCCAATCTTTGGGCCATCAGGTATTCTGGACTTCAGCTCCTACAATTCCTAAAAGCTGGTAAGGTGGCTGGGATTTCTGGAAGTTGAAGTCCACCTGGATGCCCAAAGGTTGGGAACCACTGGCTTAGAGTGACTATTCCATTTCTGGAGAGTAACAGTTCCCAAACTTAGATGCAATGCTGTCTGACATCTCTGGCTTTCAGGCTGACCTTCAGTATGTACTTTGGGACTCATATTTCTAGCAACTCTCTTCTCAACTTTGGTGTCTGTTCAGGACTGCTTTCTCCCATTGAATCTTGGATTCTGGATTATGTTTCTCTTTAAAGTCCTCTGTAAGCCTTCCCTGCCAATTCTTGTGGAGTATAAGTATGGTCACCTGGACACTCACTATCCCTTCTTTGATGGGCCCAGTTAGATATGGGAAACCCCAATATTATTAATCACCCCATTCTATTTCCAGTGATAACAGCTATAACAAAAAAATCAACAAAGGAAATTGAGAGCTGTCCTTTTTTGCATTTCATATTGCAGCTTTTATCCACTCTTCCTTTATGACACTGAAATGTAAGCATCATAAATATATCTAGGGTACTGGGATTTTCCCCAGAGTATTCAGGTATCCAGAGCCCCAAATCCACCATTCTTATCTTCTAATGACAAAAGAGAGATGGAGTGAGACAAGAATTGGAAATATGGCTGAGAGCCCATTGACTTTAATAAGTTTTATGATGTCTGTGTGCAAGGTCCAGATAAATGTTCTAGAACTAGTAGGAAAAAGTCTAAGGTAGTGAGTTAGGATGGTAATCTAACCCAAATTAGATGAAATGTCTTCTTCAAGCTATGCTGTTATATAATAAACACCTCTAACAAAAAGCCACAAGGCATATCTGATGTTTCATTACATATCTCTGTCCCCAACAACAGAGCACAATTAAAATGAATCATTTCTATTATATTACACAACACCTCCATTACTAATGGAATTAGGAAGGCATGAAAGAAAGGGGATAAAAAGAACATCTTTGATACGCAGACACTCATTTCCCTCTGGTTCCGGTGAGTATTTTGTACTCTAAACCCACTTCAGATTTGGTGTAATTTAATTATGCATTGCATAACTCAGTCAAATGCCAATAGAGAACCTGAGAAGCTGCCTTTAAAAACCCACTTCCTCCCTCTCAGTGTCCCTGTCCTGCACAAACCAAAAGCATTAAGGGCATCTTTCAGCTTTGGTCTCTGACAGCTGTCACCTAGAAATGCTTTCCTATCAATGGAAGGGTCTCACCAGTCAGCACCATAGCCAGCTCCGCAGCAGCCATCAGATCTACAGGTGTTGTCAGATGTAGCCCAAATGACAAACCATATGAAAAACAGGGATGATCAGAGCTTTGAGTCTCATTCACACGACACGGGGCAAAGCAACATGATGTTTGCAAGTTAAAAGAGGCCCACCAGAGTGTCTCTGTCTCTTTGTTGCTCTGTTTCTACTGACTGAGCTCTTTGCCGAAGGAGGAAAAGAAATCCAGTTCACTGTGCCCATTTGCCACTGGCTTGAGTCAAGCACTGGTGCTGAGAATGTCAGTAGTTACAAATAGTTGTAAACTTGTAATTGATTCCTTTTCCAGGAAAGAGTGTGTAACTCATTGACGTTGTTATCGCTGCATAATTTCTGACTTAAGGTAACCCTCAGATGAATTTGTTTGGGGATTTTCATGACAAGATTTATTCTCAGGTTTGTCATTACCTTTCTTGCTCAAGGTCAACCACTGAGTGGGGTGAATAATATATTCCTAATTTCCCATAGTATGAATCCAACACTTAAACCACTATACTATGATAGCATAGTAGCAATAATATTTTCAGGCCCAACCTAAACTGGAAGTGGACTATGAACCATACCAGATGTTCTTGGGCCTCCATGTCCTGCTAAGCCTTACCCAGTTTATTATCTTATATTTGAGTGTTGGTTTTGTTGTTGTGCAGTCGCTTTTGACTCTGTATGACCTCATGGACCAGCCCTCACCTACTCATGGTGTCATTGAGGTGCTCAAGCTCCAGGAACGCGACAAGGTAACGATCCTTTGCTGGAGTGAGTGTTGGTTAGATAATTATTTTTCCACAATGAATGAAAATGACTAAGTAAATTTAAGAATTAGAAATAATTAGCTATTTGTGATTTTTTTATTTAATAATAATAATAATAATAATAATAATAATAATTTATTTATTTATATTCTGCCACCATTTCCCTGAAGGGAACTGGGTGCAGCTTTCAAGGCACTCCAGGGTGTGCATACAACATACAGCAGATAAAAATGGTACAAAAGGATAAAATAAGTCACACAAAATTACAGCAACACCCATCAATACATGTAGCATGAAATCAAAATAATACAATTTCAAAACAACAGTAGACAAAATCAACTGTCGTCAACTCATAAGGTGCCAAGTGTCAGCCTCAAAGGGGCCCATACAGCCTACTCAAGGTCTAAGACCTGTCTGAACATCCTTATTTTCAGGTTGAAATGGAAGGATTGAAGGGTGGGGGCTGATCTAATCTCTTTAGAAGGGTAGTCCAGATCCGGGGGCCACCACAGAGAAAGTCCTCTCTCTTGTCCCCACCAACTGCGCTTGAGATGGTGATGGGACCAAGAGGAGGGCCTTCCCTGTTGATCTCAGAGCTCATGCCGGTTCGTAGAAAGGAATGTGGTCTCGAAGATAGGCTGGACCCAAAGTGTATAGGGCTTTATAGGTAATCTGTATTATTTTGTGAGTATATAACTATTATTTTTTGGTCTATAGTGGCCTTCCGCCTTTCCAATTAGTAATCTGGCAGCCAACCAGATTACAAAACAATAGTAACCCAAAAGAGGATCTGTAGTATGTATAGAGACAGCAAATGCTAGATGAGATATGTGGGACCTGTTACAGGTGATTCAAGCTAGTCCATCTACCCTGGACTCCATCTATCCTGTAGAACTTGTGCAATTGGCTACCACCTTAATTGCCACGCCTCAATGCTATGTAAAACTGGGATTTGCAGTTTGATAGGACACCAGCTCTTTTTGGCAAAGAACATAAAACTACATCTTTCATGACTCCATAGCATTGAACCATGGCAGTTAAAGTGGTGTCAAACTGCATTAATTCTCCATTTTCAGTGCACCCAGGCTATACACAGATAATCAGTTCTCTGAAATTAAAGTCTCATCACACTTTTTCTAATAAAGTAAATGTAGCCCACTCTTTCAATCACCATCATGGAGTTACCAAATCTTCCTTTCTGTGTCTTTTGTTGCTTATAGAGACTCCTCCTGTGAACCATAAATTGCATCAGAGTGGCTTTGAACACAGATTCCAAGACCCCTATGAGTTTCTCATGCCCTCCCTAAGCACTGCTATTTGGAAGCCTTTCTTTCCATTTGGTATCTCCCTGTCTCCTCCTTTTTGTCTGAGCTCTTCCCACAATGCCTCCCTAAGTGCTTTTTATGATAGTTTAAGAGCCCCACCAAAGAGGCGCCTCACAGAATGGGCTTTTAAGTGATCCTAATGGTAGTTGGGCAGCAGGCTTTATTGCCCCGGGAGCCAGTGCCAGCAGCCCTTAATTTACTTCCACATTTGTCTGCATGGAAAGCAAACCAAAATAAATGGATTGCCCTTGCCTTTGCATCCTTATTAATCATGTTGTGTCTACGAATATCAGGCCTCTACTAATAACTCTTTCAGAAACACATGAATGACTTGTAGATGATGTCCCTACAAAGACAACCAGAAAGCTGTTGGTAGCCACAACAGATCTTCAGGGATTTCTTTGGTCTAAAAATGATAACAGATGCTCTAAGGTACACAAAGTCCTACTCTATCTTTCTACTCATACTACACCCGAGTATTCCATTCAAACTGAAGAGGAGACTTGGAACAAATCAATGGCTGAAGAATTAAGGGCATTATATTTATCACAGGACAGGACAGTCCAGTTCAGAATTATTTTGCTTCTTACACACTTTTATTTGCACACTTTTAAGTCTCTGGGGTTGGAGAACATAGACCAACGTAGGTTCCTCATTAGAAGGGACATATTATTCTGTTTCTACGTCTGTTTAGCACAGTGTACAGTTGGTGGAAGGTGTGATTTCTACTTGTGATAAATATGTAAATAAGTCTGTTGTATTTCATTTTTCTGAGGTTTTTTAAAAACTACAGTTAGTCCTTGCTGAGGTTAGGGATGCAGGAATTGTGTGAATGTAGAAAAAAGTGAATTAAAAACCCACCTTTTATAAAACTTTAAAGAACACCTATCTAGGAGTCTCTAGATTCTTCATACCAGAGCATCTTAACCCTTTCCACTCATGACCACTTTTTATAAGCCCTTAAATATATACGTATACAAAATAGGCAAAAAAACCCAAACTTTTACTGATAGAAAACTAGCATTTGCAAGACTTGCTAAACATGCAGATTTTCCTTTTTATGAAGTACAGCTGAAGCATATTCTGCAGAGTCCACTGTGTTTCACAACAAATTCATGTAAATGTCTAAAACAACCACTAGGTGGCATTCAGAAATCTTTTATTGTTGCCAGATTTTTCAGGTCCCCAACATTGAGCTAAGGGGACCCCATCTGGGATCAGGATCCATAGTTTAAGAAGCAGTATTCTAGTCCAACTAGAGCAGGCATGGGCAAACTTTGTCCCTCCAGGTGTCTTGGGCTGGATATGAAAATTCACATTTAAATTGGTTGTGTGATGATATACACACGTACATACACCTCTCATCAGTCAAAAACACCATAAACGAATCCTGAAGAACTGCAGAAACCTGAGAACTGCAGTGAAAGAACATTTGCTGAACCCACAAGTTTAATTTTTTTCTAATCAGCTACAGGATTATTTGATTGACAAAAACGTAGTGGATGCTAAAAATCTGAAATTGTTGAAGTTCAGGCCCTGAAAACGCACAGAAATATGAGACGTCAGATATTTTCACTTCTAAAAGACTACATCTCTCCATATAAATTTGCCAAAATTGCAAGATTTTCTGGGAAGGGAAGTGCTGTTTTTATCCTGTGATGAATTTACAAGATTTCTCTTGTTGTGTGTCAAGTCATTTCTGACTTTTGGCAACCCTAAGTTAAACCTATCCTATGGTTTTCATGGCAATATTTTTTTCAGTGAGGGTTTGCCTTTGCCTTCTTCTGACATTGAAAAAGCTTTAGTTATCCAAGATCATCCAGTGGGCTTCTTTGAATGAGCAAGAATTCAAACTGTGGTCTCCACAGCCATAATCCAGCACTATACCATCCTGGTTTTACATTTTTAAATATCAATGGTATAATTGTGTTTTAAGTTTTTAATTAGCTATATGTTGTTTCAACTTTGTTCCCAGATGCCTTAAGAGAAAGGAAGGGCACAAACAACAGACTGTCAGCCCTCAGTATCCATGGTTTCTGCATCCATGGATTCAATCAGTCATCTCTCAAAAATATATTTGGAGTGGGGATCCAAAAGCAAACCTTGATTTTGCCACTTGATGAACAGCACTACATAAATATGTAGACATACCCTGCTGTAACCTCCTTCCGTTTCACAAGTTCTTAAGTTGTTTGGATTGTTTGGCATTTTATAAAAGGGGTGTCATTTTGCTACGTCATTGCATATAATGGGACTACCACAATGCTGGTATCCACAGTGGGTCTTGGAACCAAACTCCAGTGGTTGCCTGAGGTCCATTTTAAATAAATAAATAAATAAATAAATAAATAAATAAATAAATTTAGTATTTATTTATTATTTACAGTATTTATATTCTGCCCTTTTTACCCCACAGGGTGCCCCCGGTGGCACAGTGGGTTAAACCCCTGTGCTGGCAGGACTGAAGACCGACAGGTCACAGGTTCGAATCTGGGGAGAGGAGGATGAGCTCCCTCTATCAGCTCCAGCTCCTCATGCGGGGACATGAGAGAAGCCTCCCACAAGGATGATAAAAACATCAAATCATCCAGGCGTCCCCTGGGCGAACGTCCTTGCAGATGGCCAATTCTCTCATACCAGGAGCAACTTGCAGTCACTCCTGACACGACAAAAAAAACCCACAGGGGACTCAGGGCAGATTACAATGCACATATACATGGAAAAAATTCAATGCCATTAGACATACTACATATATAGGCAGACATAGAGGCAATCTAACATTCCAGCTTTCTAGTTTCATGAGGATATGCTCAATTCTGGCCACAGGGAGAGCTGCCACTTCACCATCCACTCGTGACACCAAGTCCTTGCTGGAGTACTTCCTAATTCTTATGCATGCTGCTGGAAGGTTTTATGGTGTCATAAAGTAGTTAAATTAGCCTCCCCACATAAAGCAGTACGTAAATTTTCTACTTGACAGATACAACTGTCTTTTGAGCTGCATAGGTCAACAGCAAACTAGATTATTAATGGTCAGGAGCTCACTCCAACCCGGGCTGGCTTTGAATTCATGACCTCTCATTCCATAGTGATTTAATGCAGCTGGTTACTAACTAGCTGCGTCACATATATGCTCTGAAACAGCGCTCTTTGCGGTCATGTCTAGAAGGTGTCTACAGACAACACCAGCTCTTTGGCTTAGAAATGGAGATGAGCACCACTCCTTGGAGTCAGACACAAGTAGACTTATTGTCAAGGGAGAACCTTTACCTTTATGCTCTGAAAAATTTAGATTAAATTACTTCAAAACACCATATGACCAATCCCAGGGTCTTGAAGTTCTGGAATGGTTGCCAATATCCTACATTCTATCCGGAATTCCTCCCTTGAATCAAAGGCTCTGTTATAGAACGAAGAACCAGCAAGGAGTACTTAGTCCCATTTTAAGCAATTACAAAAGTTGCTTTTCTCCAATCAAAGAGAGGTATTAGGGAAATGAATGGTAGCAATTACATCTCATTTAGACATGCAAATGAGTTTAATTAAAAGAAATCTAGTGTTTAATAACTTCAGGGGGAAATGCAGTTCCTGGCGGAGTCTGAAATTTAGTTAAGCTAACAAGACGCAGTAGCTGAACTGATGAGCCCATGATGTTGCAATCTCTTTATGTGAATAGTAGAGCATATCATATTTACTCCAATTCTTCTAATATGCAGGAGATGAGGGAAAAACAAAGCAACAGCATTTTCATGTTGATAAAGTAGTCTTCAGGATAGTAACAATTTTGGATTGCAGCTCCCAGTATCCCTGACTGGCCTTGATGGCTGGGAGGTGTGATCCAAAAATAGTTTCCCAAGATCTGTATTCCCTAAGATATATGAATCATTTATTGCTTATATATAATATGATATCTGCATTTGTAGAAGAAGTAGTAATTTGAACCCAAGAAGACCCTTTCTGGATCATAACATTGCTCCAATTCTTAGAGTTTCCAACTCTAAGGACCCATAACTCTAAATTGAGTATTTCTACATGACAGGGGGTTGGATTAGATGGTCTTTGTTGTATCTTCCAACTCTTAAGATTCTCTAATACAGTGTTCCTCTTAATCTAGCATGTTGGTCATCCCACAATGACCAAATAGATTTCCCTTCCAAAGCCCAGAGATAGTCAGTAAACGTATTCCCCTGTTGCTCCCCTTGCAACGAATGTTCATTACCATACTTTCTCATGACCTTTGGATTAGGAAGACCGTCCTGATCATAAGAGCTGTTCAGTGGTGGAACTCACTGCCTCGGAATGTGGTGGAAGCTCCTTTGGAGGCTTTTAAACTGAGGCTGGATGGCCATCTCTTCAATGGTGCTTTTCCTGCATGGCAGGAGGTTGGACTAGATGGTCCATGTGGTCTCCTCCAACCCTATGATTCTATGATTTTCTTCCTTACACAACCTCCTACCATAGAAAATGATGGATGAATATAAGGTGTGACCTCATCTTGATCAGTTCCTTTTTAGACTCAAACTCTTTCACTTAATATGCTATATTGTTTGGGGTACTTAGGGAATTGTAGCCCTAAATGGTTCAGGCTCCTTCTATTTCCGCGATTGCATCTCCCTCTATGAACCGATGCGGACACTAAGATCCAGCGAGGAGGCCCTCCCACCACCTTCTCGGTTGGTGAGGACAAGGGAGAGGGCCTTCTCAGTGGTGGCCCCCTGCCTCTGGAATGCCCTCCCCAAGGAGATAAGGCTGGCCCCATCCCTCATTTCCTTCCGTAAGAACTTGAAGACTTGGTGGTTTGATCAGGCCTTCAATAGTGACTAGTCTCAAATCTGAAGCCCATGGTCCAACAGTTAGGACTTGGCCTTGTACACCATCCATTCCCCAGTTGCCTGTCATCTGAGGGCACCTTTTCTTCCAGCCCAGACGTTTTTCATAGTCCTTTAATTGGCCCTAGAATTGAGTGGCCCCGGTCCCCTAGTAGGGCCATTGCTGAGACCAATCCTTGTACTATAGTATTCAGCCAGCCCCATTTTCCCCTTCTCCTTGGCCCAGCCCATTCCAAATAGTCCAGGCCCCTTATTGAAATCTTTGCCCCTGGCAGCTTACCTTGCATGAAGAAGAGAGCAGAACTAGTTTTAAATTGATTTTAATGTATATGTTGTGTTAGCTGTTTATGCAGAGGCGGCCCTAGGTAATTTTCAACGGTAAGCAAACAGTATCCCCCCCCCCCCCCCCCACCAATCACTGATATATATTTTCTGTTCGTCGTGGGAGTTTTGTGTGCCATATTTGGTTCAATTCCATCATTGGTGGAGTTCAGAATGCTCTTTGATTGTAGGTGAACTATACATCCAAGTAGCTACAACTTGCATATGTCAAGGTCTATTTATTTATTTATTTACTTTACTTTACTTTACTTATATACCGCTGTTCTCAGCCCGAGGGTGACTCACAGCGGTTCACAACCAATAAAAACAGCAATAATTCAATGCAATAATGTAACAACAATTAACAAATTAACATATTACCCAAAACAATAAACAATTACTACATTAACCAATCACTATCGTCTCATCATCCAAAAACATAATCCAGAATTCATCATCCATTGTTCCAATCCTATGTTCATTGCCAATCATTGCACTAGTTATTCGAACGCCTGCACAAACAGCCAAGTCTTCAGTTTTTTGCGGAATACCATTAGACATGGTGCTAGCCTAATGTCCGTGGGAAGGGCGTTCCACAGCCGAGGAGCCACCACCAAGAAGGCCCTATCTCTCGTCCCCGCCAGCCGTGCTTGAGAAGCAGGCGGGATCGAGAGCAGGGCCTCCCCGGAAGATCTCAAAGTCCTGGTGGGTTCATAGGCAGAGATGCGATCAGATAGGTATCTTGGGCCGGAACCGTTTAGGGCTTTAAAGGCCAACGCCAGCACCTTGAACTGAGCCCAGTAGCAGATCGGCAGCCAGTGGCGCTCAAAAGCACCTCTAGAGCACCCCTGGGCAAAATCAACTATACTGGAAATGCTTACTTTGCGTAATGGGTTGAGCCGTCCTTGAGTTTATGCCTACGCTTTTGTTTCATATTGTATGTTTTTGTATTATTTTGCATATGTGAAAACCCCTCTGAGTCCCCTAGGGGAGATAGGGTGGTATACAAATAAAGTTTTATTATTTATTATTATAGTCAAAAACTAACTTTCCCAAGCTTCTTATGACTGAAATCCTGCTGATCATTCCTGACTTCAGTAGAATGGCAAGTCAACACATAGGTGAACTCTAATTGAGCCAACATCTCTACACCAGTGGTTCTCAACCTGTGGGTCCCAGGTGTTTTGGCCTACAACTCCCAGAAATCCTTGCTAGTTTACCAGCTGTTAGGATTTCTGGGTGTTGAAGGCCAAAACATCCTGGGACCCATAGGTTGATAACCACCACTCTACACTAATGAGGACTCAAGTCAGGATTTAGGGAAACATTTGTATGCAGGTGTGTAAAACGAGAACTGGGAAGGGGAAGTGGATAGACTTCTTTTATGAAAGCAGCCAAAGCATAGAGAAGGAATCTAATTGTGATCAAAATTTTGATGTAATTGTGGCCTTAATTATTAATTGTGTTTTCTAGAGAGGGGGGCTTGGGATGGTGAGGGAACACAGTACCGTTTAAAATGTATGATAATCTGACAAGGGCATAAGGCTTACTGGAATCAATGATTACACCCAGATGGATGATTAACTCTTGAGGTTTAAATTTTGTGGAGTTCTTTTCATTGTTTTTTTTTTTTTTTTTGAAAAAGCATATAATGATGCCGGATTGCAACTTCATTGAATCAGACTGCCCATATGGAACAGAGCGATATACCCTGACTATACCCAGAATTAGAGAACAGGTGGTGAAATTTGGGCTAGGCTGCTTGGCATGCACAAAAGCAGCCTGAACTTGTAACTGCCAGGGAATATAAAAGAGCCTTTCAAATTGTGTTAACTTTTCAGATCTGAGAATTTCACATGACTATGACCACCAAAAACAAAATAAAAGATCCCTGGAGCCACTCATTTTATGGAACAATGCAGGCACAATCTTTCTCTCTCTCTCTCTCTCTCTTTTCCTTCCCCCGCATGAGTTCTTGTTAACTCTTTCTCTGATCAAACTACACAAACAAATCTAAAGACAGATTTATTTTATATTGTTTAATGCAGGAGTGGCGCAGTGGGCTAAAGCACTGAGCTGCTGAGCTTGTTGATCGAAAGGCCGCAGGTTCGATTCCGGGGAGCGGCGTGAGCTTCCGCTGTCAGCCCTAGCTTCTGCCAACCTAACAGTTCGAAAACATGCAAATGTGAGTAGATCAATAGGTACCGCTCCGGTGGGAAGGAAACGGCGCTCCATGCAGTCATGCCGGCCACATGACCTTGGAGGTGTCTACGGACAATGCTGGCTCTTCGGCTTAGAAATGGAGATGAGAACCACACCCCAGAGTCAGACATGACTGGACTTAATGTCAGGGGACTACCTTTACCTTTACCTTAATGCAGGAGTAGTTCCATTCATTCCCAATTTATGCCAAACCTAGAGGAACCCAGCATATTTTTTCCCGGCATATTTGTTCAATGTGGGGTTGTCATTGTCTATCTTCGAGATCACATCTTCCCTTATGAACCTGTGTGGACCTTAAGACGTGCTCGGGAGGCCCTTCTCTCCCTCCCGGCTCCATCACAAGCATGGTTGGTGGGGATGAGGGAGAGGGCCTTTTCGGTGGTGGCCCCCTGGCTCTGGAACTCTCTCCCCAGAGAAACTAGCACCCTACCCTGGCCACCTTCTCTAAAGACCTGAAAACTTGGATGTTTCATTGTGCCTGTGATTAATTGGTTCATCTTGTGACCAGGCCCTCCTAGCCCTAACTGTAGCACCTTATTACCAGCCCAGTCCTTACAGTTCTATTGTACTAGCCCTTACCCCATTCCTCCTAGATCTGAACACGCTACTGGTTGAGGATTATTGATGCTCTTATGTTTTAATGAATTTTTTTGCTTGGTTTTATTGTTTTAATTATTGAAATGCAATGTATTTAATTTTTGCTTCTGTTTTTACTGGGCTTGGTCCCCATGTAAGCTGCCCTGAGTCTCTCCGGGGAGATGTTGGTAAAAGGTAAAGGTAGTCCCCTGACATTAAGTCCAGTCATGTCTGACTGGGGTGTGGTGCTCATCTCCGTTTCTAAGCCGAAGAGCCAGCGTTGTCCGTAGACACCTCCAAGGTCATGTGGCCGGCATGACTGCATGGAGCGCCGTTACCTTCCCGCTGGAGCGGTACCTATTGATCTACTCACATTTGCATGTTTTCGAACTGCTAGGTTGGCAGAAGCTAGGGCTGACAGTAGAAGTTCACGCCGCTCCCTGGAATCGAACCTGTGACCTTTCGATCAACAAGCTCAGCAGCTCAGTGCTTTAACCCACTGCGCCACCGAGGGCTCCAGATGTTGGTAGGATATAAGAATAAAATTATTATTTATTTATTTATAACATTTCTACCCTGCCTTTGTTGGAACCAGGTTAAGATCCCTCCCAAACTTTAGTTTGCCCACCAAAATTGCTCTTCTGTATTTAAATATCTATGGAAGGCATTTGTTTATGTGATGGTTTAAATCACGGGAAAACTACAAGATGCATTGCCTGCATCTTCAAAGCACTTCTTTGAAGTCAGTTTAGACACCTAAATGGAAGAGACTGGGACAGTCACTTTTTGGACTTTAGTTTCCAGGATCCCCAGCCAGCATGGTAATTCATTTTCATCATCCTCATCACCATCATCTCAATCCAACATTTTCCTCTGAGCTGGGGCTTAATGCAAAATTCAGGCAGATACAGGTAAAAGCAGATACTAGTGAAACATATTTAAAAACTTTGAGTTCTGGTGACCACATGAATAAGAGACTTCCATGTCCTGCAGATCTAGGGCTGTAACTTCTTTGATTGAGTATATCCATTTGAAATCCAGTGTTCCTCTTTTTCTACTATTGTCTACCTCCCCAAGCAATGCATTACTGTCTTTACATATCTTGTATCATGTTACATCCAAAGCATGAATGTCTCAGTTTAGTTGTCTTCTATATAAATAAAAATGTAATGTTAGTTCGCGCTACCATCAGAACTAAAAAAAACCACTGGGGGAATTGACACCAAATTTGGACACAAGACACCTAACAGTCCAATTTATGTCCTCCACTCCAAAAAATTCATTTTGTCATTTGGGAATTGTCGTTGCTGGGATTTATAGTTTACCTAAAATCAAAGAGCATTCTGAACTCCACCAATGATGGAATTGGGCCAAACTTGGCACACAGGGCTCCCATGACCAACAGAAAAAACTGGAAGGGTTTGGTCGACATTGACCTTGAGTTTGGGAATTATAGTTCACCCACATCCAGAGAGCACTGTGGACTCAAACAATGATGGATCTGGACCAAACTTGGCACGAATATTCCATATGCCCAAATATGAACACAGATGGAGTTTAAGGAAAATAGACCTTGACATTTGGGAGTTGTAGTTGCTGGGATTTATAGTTCACCTACAATCAAAGAGCATTCTGAACTCCACCACTGATGGAATTGAACCAAACATGGCATACAGGACTTCCATAACCAACAGAACACACTGGAAGGGTTTGGTGGGCATTGACCTTGAGTTTGGGAGTTGTAGTTCACCTACATCCAGAGAGCACTGTGGACTCAAACAATGATAGATCTGGACCAAACTTGACACAAAAATTCCATATGCCTAAATATGAACACAGATGGAGTTTGGAGGAAACAGACCTTGACATTTGGGATTTGTAGTTACTGGGATTTATAGTTCACTACAATTAAAGAGCATTCTGAAACCCACAAATGACAGAAATGGGGCAAACTTCCCACACAAAACCCCCATGACCAACAGAAAATATTTAAGGCCATCCAGTCCAACTCTCTTCACCAGGGCAAGAAAATGTAATCAGAGCCCTCCTGACAAAGAGCCATCCAGCCATAGATATTGATAGATAGATATGATTGTCACACACACACACACACACAGATATAGTATCATAGATTTGAAAGAGACCCTTAAAGAAGGACTATGATATGTTGCATATTCCAGAGTAGGCAAACCAAACACTCTCCACATCAACACTGACAAAGAAACAACAAGACATACTGTTTACTCACAAGCATAAAGGAATTACATATATTAGAAACCAACACTTTCTCATTACTTTATTTTCCAGATCACCAGACTGGGCCACAGCAACGCGTGGCAGGGGACAGCTAGTGGTTTCTAAGGAGTGAGTTCAGACTTGATTTGCTCTAGGATCCATTATTTGTCTTTTTAGCAGTCCATGGTATCCATAGAACTCTTTCCCAGCACATTTCAAATTAATTGATGCTCTTTCTACTAACCTTCTTCACTATTTCCGCCATACATAGAACCTGGAAACACAAGCCATGGACAACTCTGGCTGTGGGATATACTTCTGCACATTTTTTAAAATTAAGAGATTGTCTCCTCCCTTCTTCATTCCCTCTGTACCAGTTTTAAGACGAGTGTGGTGTGTCTGCCAATTAAGTAGACAAAGTGGTGTTACAGTATATTACAAATCTTAAGCAGTCATATCTAAGGTAATGGCTTTGCCCATAATGATTTGTCATGCAATTTTAGCTTCAAAGCTTGGCATTAATTACAAACAAGAAACAAATCACGCTGTTAAAACATACATTACAGACAAATTATGCTCTCAAAATAGGTAATTTACAGCTTGGGAACAGTAATTGATAAACCCTAAAGTGATCCTAGGCTTTTTTTAAAAAGGTAGAGTTAAATCACAAGATAACTTAAGGCTACTTTATGCAGAACATTGGGTCATAGCTTTGTGGGCTACTTTTCCCTTCCAGCCCAGATTATGCCAACCATATGGAAAACAATTATATAGTAAACTTCCATTATAGAACCCATATCTGTGTTTTCACATTCCCATTTCGTTGGGAAATTGTCTTTCTAAAAATCCTAGAAAGGTATCCTGTCTAAAAAAAATTGAGGTCCTCCAGGTGATTCCACTTGTCCTGGAAGGTATCGTAGATTTCAGGGATGTCTCACATAAATGGGACTTGGAGAGACTGTTCTCCAGTCCTTCTTGGAGGGTTGTTCTCAGGTGTTGCTGGGGAACACCTGCTCAGCCCCACAAACTTTGTCTTGTGAGATCCCACAGGGCTCAGTATTGTTCCCCATATTATTTAGCATTTACATGAAGCTGTTGGGAGAGATCATTCAGAGTTTTTTGGGGTTTGATGTCATTTGTCATCACTCCTTTCCACCTGCTGCTAAGGAGGCTGTTCAGGTCCTGAACTGATGCTCGGCTGCTGTGACGATCTAGATGAGGGTGAACAAATTGAAACTGAATCCAAACAAGACAGAAGTACTCCTGGTCAGTCAAAAGGCCGAGCAGGGTATAGGGTTACAGTCTGTGTTGGTTGGGGTTACATTCCCCCTGCAGACACAAGTTTGCAGTTTGGGAGCTCTCCTGGATTTGTCACTGAGCCTGGAACCCCAGGTATTGTTGGTGTCCAGGGGAGATTTTGCACAATTAAAATTTGTGTGCCAGTTGTGCCTGGAGCTTAGGAAGTCAGATGTGGCCACAGTAGTCCATGCTCTTGTTACATCCTGAATAGACTACTGCAGTGTGCTCTACATGGGGTTGCCTTTAATTGGTTCAACAGGTGGTAGCCTGATTGCTCACCAGAGCAGTGTACAGGGAGCATACAACCCCCTTTTTACGTCAGCTCCACTGGCTGCCAGTCTACTACCGAGCACAATTCCAAGTGCTGGCTTTAGCCTATAAAGCCTTAAACTGTCCCGGCCCAGCTTACCTATCTGGACATATCTCCCTCTATGATCCACCTCAGAGGCTAAGTTCATCAGAGGAGGCCCTGCTCATGGTTCCACCTCCTTCTCAGATGAGGTTGGTGGGACCAAGAGAGGGCCTCCTCCAATAAGGATGAATGAAAGCCAGGAAACCTATCATTTAGTATCATGCATTTTAATTAAAGTCATAGGTATCATTAGATCTAAGCAACAAAAAGCTAAAATATTCTACCAGTGCGTATATGTGTTTTTCTGTGTTTGTTTTTGTGTAAAACATCTGTTTACTCTTTAAACATAGCAAAATTAGAGGTTTGTGAAAATTTCAGCCCTATAAGACTAATAGATTTAGATCTTGGACTGAGATGAGAATTAAAGGTTAAAACTCAACATATTCTCCCCACACAAAATTAAAATATTAATATAAAATGGAAAAATTCTGGTGCCAGGAATGATGACTGGTGAAACACAGACATGCTTTATCACCTTTTAAAATGCAAAAATTAATCATCTAATATTTCTTTGAAATTTTACAATTTTTTGGTTTCTGAGACAGGCAGAGTCAGATCCAGGCCAAGCTGGGATCAAGGGCTAAAGTAGAAAGCTTGGAAAGTTACATTTAAAGGTATTCAATCCCTGTTACTCATTATAGCATTTGAGAAATCCCAGCTACTCCTAGCAGAAATTTAGGGTGCATTTACAGTGTAGAATTAATTCAATATTAAGCTGAGTTGGTGTTTTTATTCTGAAGCAAGATGGAGCATAAATTGTGCTTCCTACCCACAGAGCTTAGCCTGTGGAGGAAATGATGCAAGAGGAAAGATACCTTTTCAGATATATGTTCAATATCCCCATCAGACATGTTTAAAACAAGAAGTGTTTAAAATTCTAGTTTGGGGGGATTTGGGGATCGTTGCCCAAACATAATGGGAGATCTTGGAGATGGGAATCAAGTCTAAACACAAATTCATTCGTTTCATATATACCCTATACATATAGCCTGAAGATAATTTTAAATACGCTTTTAATAGTTTTGTGCATAAATCAAATATTGTGTACAATGAACCATCACAGACATTTGGCAACATACTCCCTCTGAACCTAAATGTTTGCCCAACCTAATGTTTGTGTAGCCAGTTCTACATTTACCATAGACTACAAAGTGAAGAATGAATGGGTCTTTGAGCAAATCAAGTCTGAGCTCCCATTAGAAGACAAGATGGCTAAGCTGAGGCTGTTGAACTTTGGCCATATCACGAGACAGCATGATTCATTGGGAATGATAGTAATACTTGATACAGTGAAAAGCAGTAGGCAAAGAATCATTCAAGAATGCAGCAGCCCTGAGTTTATAAATCCTGAACAAGGCAGTAGATCACCAGAACTCTTGGAGGCCTCTAATTCATAAGGACTCCATAAGTAGAAGTCAACTTGACAGCAATTAAAGCTGCAAGCCTCTATCAAGTATACCTTTATGATGAAGTGAAAATTGTCGCATGCATAGCCTGTCATGAGGAATGTTGGGAGCTGTGGTTCATTAACTAGATTTCTGCTTGAGTTCCACCCTTGCTTTATGATATCAGTTTTTAGACCATGGGGCTACAAAACTTTGACTTTTTCTGAGTTTCTCTCATTTGGATTTATGCTGATTGTATCAAGCAAGGGTGACAATAAATCACCAGGGTGTTCATTACGTCACTTGTGAATGGCTACCCCTTCAATGACATTGGGGCCCTGCTCCGTAGTCCTTTCCCACCTCGTTCACCCAACTGCCTCCTCCACAACAGACATCTTATCAAACGTGACTGATTGCTGTAATCTGCACTCTGGGCAGCCATTAAGCAAATTACCTGAATCATTGCAAGGATTAGTCTCATTAACACATGATTAGCATCAAATTAAAATAATGAGTGTTTAACTTCTGATGTCTTCCAGTTGTTTGAACAGCTTGATCAGCTACACCAGGGTGGTAAGGCGATGGTGGGTGTCAAAGAGGCATCAGGCAAAGTGGGTGGTGATGGGGTTGGTTGTATTGCAGGGGATCAAAGCAGGTTGTGCCATACAAGAGAGAACATGGCTCTCAAACACAGCTGGGCATGGAGGAAGTCCAAGCACATCCATGAGAAGGTTTCCTCAGGGCTTACCAACATGGGGCTGAAAATGCATATTAGCTCTGTTTCCAACTCATTTTGATACATGACTTGAGGGACAGAACATCACTTCTTTCTGCTTGAATAGGTTAAATATGGATTTAAAACCATCAGCATATATGCACCAAGATTTAATATATTCCACAGACAGATGGGGGGTGGAAGGAGGCAGGTACATCTTGGCATGTTCCAGGGAAATCAGGGAATGACTCATTTGCAGTTGCTTCTTTGCAGTCATTGGTGCTTATGGCAAGTTAGACTCCAAACCATCTATTGCAATATTTTATGAAAATCCAGATGTCTTTGTTATAGCCTCTTCTCATATCCAGTGTTTAGGGGTGACTGAGGATTAGGGTATCTCAAAAGGTATACTCACACCTACTGAAAGAAAAAAACAATTTCCCTTCTTCACCAAATCATGATGAAGGCTAGAGGAAGCGTCTGGAGCTGAGCAGAAATAGGATTGAAAAAAATGGGCTTACTTCCATGTAAATGCACACAGGTGAATACTGTGTAAGACAGAGCTAATGCAGATAATTTGACAGTCCTCAAATGAGGTTAGAGGGGAAAGTAGTTTTTAAAATTAGCTCATTAAAACGAGCATTTTACAAGATATTTGAATTTGCTCATATGTGCATATATAGTATGTGCCAAAAGTCATGTCTCAGAATATATTGATTCAGGTTAAACATCCCTTGTTTGAAATGGGACCAGAAGTTTTTGGGATTTCTGACTTTTCCAGATTTTGGAATACTTGTATTTGCAGATATGTATATATAATGAGTTATTTTGGAGCTGGGCCCCAAGTCAAACTATGTTTCATATGCTCCTTATATACATAGCCCCAGGGTGATTTCATAATACACCAAATCCTAATACCCATAGTCATAAGTGTATTTAAGAAGATATAAGTCCCAGGAATTCATCGAACATACACAAAAACATAAGCCCTTGTATGCCAAAAGTTGGATGAATGGGCTGGACAAATTAATTTTTCACAAAACAATGAACTGCCAATTTGTTGTTACCTGTTACCAAGTCAACTTTGATTTATGGTGGCCCCATGAATAGAAGACTTCCAAGTCATCCTATCATCAACAGCTCTCCTCAGATCTTGCATACTTAGGGAAGTGGGGTCCTTAAATGAGGCTATCTATCTGTAATGCAGTCTTCCTCTTTTCTTACTACCGCCTACTTTTCTAAATATTCCAGTTTTTTCTAATGAGTTATGTCTTCTCGCAAGAAGGCCAAAATATGACAGCCTCAGTTTGGTTGTGAACTTCTAGGAACAGGCCAAGCTTGATTTGTAGCATCTATTTGGGGTTTTTTTGTTTTTTGTTTTAGTAATTCATGGTATTTGTAGAACTCTTCTCTAGCACAGTATTTCAGATGAATTGATGCTCTTCCTAGTCCTCTTCTTCACTGTCAATTTTTTCATAACCACACATAGAAACTGAAAATACAATCCTAACTTTAAGTGTTCGATAATATATCTTTACACTTCAGAATCTTGTCTAGTTTCTTCATAGCTGCCTTTCCAAGTCCTTGCCTTTATCTGATTTCTTGGCTGCAATTTCCATTCTAATTAATGTCTGAGCCAAGAATAATGACTTTTTCTTGTCTACTTTAGTTAAATAAATAATTAGTTGTCATTATTTTTGTTTTCTTCATGTTAAATTGTAAATCCTGACTTTGTACTTCCTTGACTTTCTTCAGTAATTGTTCCAAGTCTGTGCTATTTCCTGCTAGTAATATAGGTTCAGAGTTTGCTGTCTAAACCACCCCTGAATGAATACACTTTGAATTAAGGAGAAGTCAGATATGTCAAGGTGAGCCCTCTACCTCTTATTACCACCCATGATGTACACACAGCTTGGTAGGGAACAAACCTGTTGTTGACCTTACTGAATATTGACTTATTCAAGCAGCACAGTGGAAATTATTAGCCCTGCAACTATGCTGTGACTTTGTGTCTCATTGAGCACTGAGCTTTCTGGTCTCCTAGGAAATCAATATAAGATAGTCAATATTTGTGGTTGGTAGGGGTGGGTCTTCAATGTGATCCCTGCTGACTTCCCACCACAAAGGTTCAATATGTGCTTGTCACTTTCATCTGCAGCGTACACTGACAAGGAGGTGCTCTTTTAGCATGAATGAGAATCACGCAATCAGAGACCACAAGTTCCTGTAGGGGAACAATTGGGATGAACAGCTGCAACTCAGCAGGAGGCAGTGAAGGTATGATTTATGCTGCCATTATATGGAATTGTTTGTGTGCTTGATATTAGTCAATACTATAATGATGGGGATCATGCAGAGGAAGGAGTCATGCTTCACTTGTTACTGGTGCTTGAGTTTGTGAAAATAGAACATATATTTTGATAATGTATTGCAATTCATGATATAGTTTCTACTTGTCATTTTAGAAGCCCAAACCAATTTTTTTAAAACAAGAAGTAGGATGTGTTTGTGCTGCATTTGTGTATGTTTGCATGTGTGTGTGCACAATGGAAAAATGAGGTACAGGTTGAGCATCCCAACTCTAGAATTTCAGAATCTAAAATGTGTTGTCAAAGGCTTTCATGGCCAGAATCGCTGAGTTGTGAGTTTTTCAGGCTGTATGGCCATGTTCCAGCACTATTCTCCAATAACATTTCACCTGCATCTGTTGATGACATCTTCAGAGGTTCAGCCTGAAATATTTCAAAATCTGAAATTGTCCACATGGGTGGTTGAAATAATGACATCTTCGCTTCTTAATAGTTCAATGTATACAAAATTTGTTCCTTATAAAAATATTGAAAATTGTGTGCATTAAAGTATCCTCAGTTTCATGAACATATGTTTCATGAACCAGTTTCATGAACATATGTGCAAATACAGGTCTTCTAAAAAAAATCCGAAATGCAAAAAACTCCTGAACCCAAGCATTTTTGATAAGGGATACTCAACCTGTAGTAACTTTTAGACCAGGCACAGGTATTGTTGTTCTCAAGAGAGGCAACTTTCAGACACACATAAACATATGGTATTTTCATGGCAATAATGTTTTTTGAGAGAATTGCCATTGTCCAATGTTATCTAGGGGGTTTCCATATCCAAGCAGGGACTTGAACCATGCTATCCTGGAGAACTACTCAAACTCTCAAATTCAGGCTTTTGTATGTAACTATAATGTATGGTCTTCACTCCAGTGAATTTTGTGCCTACATTATCCCTACATTATCTGGTTGATATGAGAACATCACTCCCATCCTTCTGCAAATGACTTTAAATGAACAATGTTTTGTATGAGGAGTGTGTGCCTTCTATCAAAGAGCAAAAAATAACTCTCAGAAGCATAACTAACCTTAAAAACAGGACACATACTTAAAACAGAGGTGGCATGCCTATGTACTACTTAGAATCATAGAATCATAGGGTTGAAAGAAATCTCATGGGCCATCCAGTCCAACCCCCTGCCAAGAAGCAGGAAAATCACATTCAAAGCACACCCAACAGACGGCCATCCAGCCTTCACAAAGAAGGAGCCTCCACCACACTCTGGGGCAGAGTTCCCCTGCTGAACAGCTCTCACGGTTAGGAAGTTCTTCCTAATGTTCCGGCAGAATCTCCTTTCCTGTAGTTTGAAGCCATTGTTCTGCATCCTAGTCTCCAGGGCAGCAGAAAACAAGCTTGCTCCCTCCTTCCTATGGCTTCCCCTCACATATTTTATACACGGCCATCATGTCTCCTCTCAGCCTTCTCTTCTTTATGCATAATACACAGAGAACTTCAGCACCTCCATCTGCTTTATCTCTTTTTCTGAGTCACAAACTTGCTTTCTGGCTGGGTGCCACTCCCCAAGGGCAGTGAGCAGTCAGGAGAAGATGGAGGTAGTGGTGGCGGGTGGACGGCATGCTTATGAAATGCCCATGGATCCTCTGATGGTCCAAGAAAGTGATCTATTTTTTAACAAAACAAAACCAGCTTAACAGATGACCCTTGTCCTATTTTCTGTTTCCCTGGCCACTGAATACTGCAGAGCAAGGTGTCCAACATGCAATTTGGGGAAATATTCCAGAAGTCCTGGGAAAGTGAGGAACAGATTTAACTACATTTGGAAGAGAGAAGTTTAAGAATCTTATCAGATGCAACCTTCTCTCCATTTCTCTAAACTGCCAAAACAGAGTCCTGTGGAGGCCATCACATGAGGGAATTTCCAGTAGGACTCCATGGGATTCAATTTCTGCATTGCAGAGAAATGGAGTCTAGAATGCCTTTTGAAGAATTAGGTGTTACCCGACTCCAAATGGGAGAAAGTAAGGGAAAGATGGACCTTGATGGGGAAAGAATATGGGATGGCTGGCCATCCCAGAAGAAGGACCTCAACAGGAGGTAACCGAGCAACCCCTCAAGTTTCCCCTTGCGTTCTTTCCATTAATGGGATGTGGTCCCAAATCTATCAGCAGAATACAGAATTAAGTCAAGTTTTCCTTTCTTACAAGCATAATGCAAAGCATTGGGAAATGGAGCAATAGATTCAAACTACTGGAGAAGAGATTCCACCCAAACATTAGGAAGAACTTCCTGATGCTAAGATCAGATTATCAGTTTTTGAGTGTGGTGGGGTCTCCTTGTTGGAAAGTTTAAAATTGAAATAGCTGTTAGAAGTGATTAGGTATTCTTGGTTAACGGGGGTGGACTGATGGCTCTTGTCATCTCTTCCAGCGCTGTGATTCTATGAGTCTAACACTTTTTATAGTTATGTGCCTTCAAGCCAACTTTGGCTTATAACGATCTTTAGTTGTATCAAACTGGGATTTTCCTGACAAAAGATTTCTGAGAGGACTTTATCTTTCAATGAGGCTGGAAGATTGTGTAATTTACAAGATCACACACTGAGTTTCTTTGTCCGAGCAGGGATTCAAAACCTGGTCAGTTTCATTTGGAGAATTCCCTTGACTTAGCTCTGAACTGAATATAGGAGTTACACCATGTGCACTAAGTACCAACATGATGCCGGCAGTGTTCTTTGTTTCAAGGACTAATTAATAATTGAGTATTAAAATGTAGTGTTCCATTTCAAGTTGATTAGCTGAATAAGCTACAAAGAGGGATTATTTAAGTAAAGTGCTAGTAAATGTTCTAACACACATCATATGTCATTTTCTTACAATCTTACAATGTGTTCCCTGTTCTGCAATTCTTCAGATTAGACCCCCTGTTGTCCCTGGCAATTCTTTGTAAAGCTCTCCCCAAATCCTCCTCCTCTCCCCCCTCATTTTCCCACAAGAACCTCACCCTGTGAAAAAAGAGCCCAATGTTCTGTTATTTCTTTGTAAGAAGATGAAGAGAAAGTTTGGTGAGGGAATTGCCTTTTATCCTATTTAACCTTACACAGAATGGAAAAATCTGTCAATTATACTTTCTCTCGTTTTTAGAAAAAAAAATTAGCCTCAAGCTTTTCCCATTTCAAACGGGAGTTTGAAAACAACAAATAAACAAAAACAGCATCCATGAAAAACAATATATTAGTTTTCATAAGTTTGCACCTGAATTCAACACTCACAACATAGGGGGAGCAATGCTGTAACTCTCTGGCTTGTCTACACTGGCCACAAACACCAAATCAGACCAGAAGTCACTCATGAGTGTCCAGATAACTTCTAGAGACTTCTTGTCCACAATGCAGTGTAAACCCCATTAATTCACATTAGCAGAAGTCAGGGAATTCTCTGAAGTTTTGCTGAAACTCCAGAGCTGCTCTATACTTGGGTTGAAACAGAGAATTGGACCAGCTCTAATTCAGACAGGTCCAGCTGTCCATATGGGCCAATACAGCCATCTCATTTTCCTTGGGGAAAGGAGTGGAACAATTCCCGACCATGTCCACAAAGGTGCAGAATAACAGCTGTGGGCATTGTGGAACTGGCTGTCACAATGACAAAGAACAGCGTCAGCAAGGATGAACATCCAGCAGGGCTAAACTAGATTCAGCCCCATTTGACAGTCTGGACTCCATCCCATCACCACAGTGGGATGGAGACAGGTGATGCAGTCATCCCCAGGATTGGCTGGAGTATTGCAACTCCGGACCATCCTCAGATTTTGTGACTCATACAATTCAGCCCTCTTTCACATGGGCATTAATTATGAAGGACCTCTCAGGGGAAAATGGCAACCTTAATTAAGGGGTTGCTTTAGAGATCCATTGTGGTGTAAAGGTTTCAGTACTGGATTAGGACTCTGGGAAACTAGAATTCAAATCTCAACTTAGTCATGGAAAGCCACTAAGTGAACCTGGGCAAATTACTCCATCTTCATCCTAGAAGGAAGCAATGGCAAACTTCTCCAGGAGAAATCATGCCAAGACAATCCTGCCATGAGATTATAATAAGTTGGAACCAATTTGTAGGCATGTAAAAACAACAGCACTCTTGTCAATACTAACTTGGTTGAATATCCAGCGATTCACCTTTTAAAGATTTTAAAACTCACATCTTTAGGACTGGGTGGTTGGATCCGATAGTTTCTGTTTCTTTATATAAAGAAAATTGTGACTCCTGATACATTTTAATCAAGAACAAATGTAAATGAAGAACATTATACATTAAGCCATTGCTTCACATACTATCAGATGTGCTGAGCCATTTATCATTCTTTTCCAGTGTGTCAGGAACCAACTGCATATATATATGTCAATTGGCTAGAATAGTTTTTTTTCATGGAAACCTGGCAGGGATAGTAGCCAATGAGCACCTGCTTAGGCCAGACCCTGCTTTCCCTGCAGCCTGCCAGTGCACAGTTCCCAAATTTCCAAAACACCAAAACACATCCTTTTTCCATAAGAACAATACCAAGGATCTCTGTTTTCCCTACAGCATAAACCAGCTCCCTGCAAATGTATAATGACTCCAACATCACACTCCTTTCTCTTCCTGTGAGAAAAGAAGCAAGTGACCAGATTGCGTTCCATTGCGGATCTGCCACTCCCAAAGGTACACCATCTTTCTCCTTCCCATGGAGAAGAGCGGTGGGTGATCCAGACTCCTCTGGTCTGCCACAATTTTGGAATATTAGAAAGTCTCTTATATAGCATAAATTCTTGCTGATGCTGATGTTCCAAAGTTGTAAATGAATGATAGATGTTTTCCCAGGCTGAAACATCCTGGCTTCATCTCAGTTCCTGGCAGATGTTGATTCTTCTTAATTGGTGATGGTGAACATAAGGAGTCTTGTGTTGACTTCCTTCTTAACATAAGGAAACTTTTAAACATTTCCTTAACTTAAAGAGCCATTGTCTGTGGTCATGTAAACACGTTTTTCCCCCAAAAGTTCAACAGTTAGTCATTGTCACAGATCATCAATGTCAATAGTTCAACAACTTTTAATTACAGTCCATGAATTCTTCACCTCCTAGTTTTCCAGGACTCAATATTTAAGTATTGTAACTTCAGCCCAATTCAGCCCCAACCATACACCTTTCATACAATTCCATTCAAATCATACATCATATTTCATGACATATTCAATGGCATCTTTAAAGTCTAATAAAGATTGTCCATACTTCTGATGGGGAAGCTATTGGCTGTCCCTCTCATAAGATCTTCATCCAACCACTGCTCTGTTATGGATAACTTCAGTCATGCCATGAAGATCTTTGTTCTTAATGGTAACCTTCCAATCTTCGCTCTCAAGGCATTCTGGAACATGTTCAGAGAAGGGTGACCAGAATGATAAATGTCTGAAAACTATGTCCTATGAGAAATAGCTTATGGATATGTTTTTCCTGGGAAAGTGACGTGATAGTCATGTTAAAATATATGAAAAGATGGATGGATATCATTTTTTAAAAAATATTTTTTATTATAAACAGGTTTTCATACAATACCATAAAATTTGGATTTGGGGGAAAATTAGGGAATGAAAAGTAGGTAACCCTAATTTTCTATTTTTAAAAAGTGGGGGGGGGGGGGGGCGGAGAACAAAAGAAATCAAATTTGTACTTCCTATGAATATAAGTAGGGAAAGGAAAGGGAAAGAGGGGGCGGGGGGAATTTGTTACTTCCAATCTTCTTCATCTTGGTTTACTTATAACTCTTGTTTTTTTTTTTCCTTTCTCCAACTTCACTGCTTGCCCTCTTCTTTTTACTTCCAAATGGGGATCTTAATTCATAATTTCCAGGCCTGTAGCTGGGGGTGGGGGGGTGGGGGTGGGGGTTAGGGGTTCAACCCCCCCCCCCCAAATTTTCAGATTAAAAAAAACCTGGTTTACTCATGAATTTTAACTAGTTAACCAAAACCCCATGCTAAGTCTATGAGATGCAAAAAATTAAGAGTCCCTCCAGAACTGCAAGCACTATCTCAAGCAAATATTGACAATTTATTCACACTGTCATTACTTGCAGCAATACCGATGTAGCGAAGCAACCACGTTTTGGTGGGGGGGGTGTTGAATGCTCTCACTAAGGAGGCCAGACTTGGTGGGGGTGGTTGACAGGAGCGGAGCTGCAGGCTATTGAAGGCTGCTCTGCCCCCTGCTGTGCTCTTTGCTTCAGTGTGAGCTAGGAGGCAGGTTTCAACCCCCCCCCATTTTCAAACCCCCCCCCCCCCATTTTTTTCTGGCTAGAGCCCTGGTAATGTCCTTGACTGGATATTATATTGAGGAGGAAGCAAGCTTGTTTTCTGCTGCTCCAGAAATTAAAATGTAGAGCAATGGATTTAAACTATAGGAAAAGAGATACACATAAATATTAGGAAGAACTTCTTGGTGGTAAGGACTGTGTTCAGCAGTGGAATGCACTGCCTCTGTGGTGGAGTTTCCTTCTCTGGAGGATCTCAAACTGGATGGCCCTCTATCAAGGGTGATTTGATTGTGTATTTTGGTATGGCAGAATAGATTTTGATTAGCTGACTCCTGGGATATTTTTCACCACTATGAATTTTTTATTCATTTCTGGAAGTTTGAGGAGACAGTCTTGAATAACCATGAAAACCTTGGCTACCTTATAAATTTAAGTTGGTTAAACAGGAAATTTCTCCCCAAATTTATCAGCCATTTATTTTATTTTTTGTAAATTTCTTTCCCATTCACTGAATGAATGATCCAAGAAGCATTTTTTGGCTCAACTCTGATTTTGAGTGACCTCTTGACCCTTCAGAGAATGTTTTTCACACTTTTCCCGTGACCAAGAGGTCACAGATTCATTGTTTTTTGTTCCAAATCTCTGGTCCATTCAAGAGCTATATGAAGAATGCCAAATTGCAGCAAAAATCAGATCAGATCTGGAGGCAACACATGACTTTTTTTTTTATTTGACAAAGCAATTGACAGCTCATATATGTACAGCAGCCAATGTTTAAAGCCCAACATCTTGGCTATTTATTCTTTTTCAAATGTCACAAACCATAAGTGCATATTATAGACAAACCACTTGTCAAAACTCTTCTTTGCCCCCATTTTGTTAAAAAAAATATTGGCATCCTTCGCAAAAGTGCAAAGAAGCAACTTAAACAGATAACATTATATTCACAAATGAAAATAGCCAATTCCTCCACCCACCCACAAAATTGGCAAAGTATTCCTAAACAAGCAGGCTTTCCCTGCCTGCCAATTTCTTATGTCAGCGGAGATGTGGATGTAATGAATTTAATTTACAAAGCTACTTACTGTCAAATATCCTTGTGCATTTTAGACTAACATATTAGAGGCATGAAAACTGAAAGTGTCTGTAGACAGTTGCAGAGAGGACTCTCCTCTCTCTAAACCTATTCTGGCCCAGATAATTTTAAATCTGACCCATAGAAAGTCTAAGGAAGTTCTTCCAAAAGTTCCTCCCAAGTTTTTCCACCTAGTGATGGGACAATTGGCCTAAATACTGTGGCTTACAATCTTCATGGTGTCTTTGTTGTTGTGTTCCTTCAAGGTGTTTCTGACTTGTGGAAAACCCCATGTTAGGCTCACCATGAGTGGAGAATCAACTACTGATTTCCAACACTACACTACACTGGCTCTTATATATTCATAAATTCCTTTATGAAGATATTACAAATTTTTTCCCCGATTGTGAAACCCCTGAATTCAGTTCAAAGCTGTAGAAGTGGAATTGTAAATGCAGAGCACCTTACACATTGTCCATGAATACATATCTCAGGTGTGCATGGATACAACTGTGCAATTGCACATGGGCATGCATTGAAAATTGGTTATGCATTTGGTTGCCCAGTTAGGCAAACATTCCAAACAAGATTATATAGTACATTAAATGCATAACCATCTGGGGAAGATTTAGGTTCAGCATCACATTTTAGGACCTTGTCCTTTGTGTCTCCCCAATTTGTAGGGCATATTGCATATAGGGAAGCCCAGCAGTTATCTCCCAGACGAGATAAGGCTAGGATTTGCAGCCTTACAACTCTACAATCAATTTAAATCATTTTTTAAGTGGAGATAATTGATTTTAGTGTTTATGTATATTTGTAGTTTATGTTCCAGCATTGAATGTTTGCTGTATATATGTTGCCCTCCACCCTGAGTCACCTTTCAACATCTTAAATAAACGTCTTAAATAAATAAACAAATACAATGATAAAAACAAATACAATGTCGTGGACCATTGCAAAATGCAACAAAAACATAAATCAGGCTGTTTCAGATCCTTACAATTTCTTTCTATAGATTAGATATATTGTACAGTGCATTGACTGTCTTAGGAAAAAGAGTTAATAGGAAGTTACTGGTGTTAATATGTTTTTAATGCTTTTTAGATTGTTTTTATAATATGCATTAAATGTTTTAATTTTGTTTTTATGATAGTTGTGGTATATAATTGCGCCAGTGTAAGCCACCTCGAGTCACCTTCAGGCTGAGAGGTGCAGCATAGAAATGCAGTAAATAAATAAATATACTATGAGTGTGCCATTTTAAATATGTAATAAATACTTTGTCTGTTTTTCATTGTTCTAAATTAATGTCTTAAAGTATTGTTTTAATTGGGTTGATTTTTTTTGGTGTTTTTAAAATTCTTGATGCTTTGAATCTAGTCATACGTCTGGTGTACAAAATAAGTGTAAATGTTACATGATTGTGCTGTTGCTCACTCACTCAACCACTATTTCTTATCTGACAGGTCTAAGATTATAGAATTCTGTCATTCTACTACCTAACCATGATATTTCTGTCTTTCATAAAATGACAGGCAATAAGGAATTGACAACATTGACATTTGTTTCTTCTCCGGTTCATGCATATAGTCCAGTATCTAGTGTGGTTAAAAGATCTGGTGATAGATACCAGTATATTTTATAGTAAAGTTCTTACTGTCAATAAGTAAGACTTAGAAAAGGCATTTAATTGTTTTATAATGGAGGAGATCCTTAAAAATGCTAGGAAACCACCAAACAATGCTGTCATGGAGTTTTGACACTCTGGTAAAATCTGAGAGGCTGAATTTGAACCTCTGGAAGATCAGGTTCCAGACCTGATATTCCCCACACTTATAGTATTGTTTAACATTGTGGAAAATATCTCATCTGGTTGCCAAAATGGCACTATCTTCAGGCAAGCGAGAGGTATCACCATACATGGGTAGGACTGAGCAGGGTGTCATGCCTTCAAGTCCTTTAAAAAAATCATATTGATTTTAACAGAATGGGTAGGATAAGTTAGCATCTGTTCTTTGTGGCTCTGTGTTTAGTTTCTTTGTTTTTTGATCTCATGGTAGAATGGGTGAATGAAATGAAATGAAATTATACATTTCTATTGTTCTTCCTGTCCTGTCCTCTTGTTTATTATTTTTAAATGTGTGAATTCTGAGTCTATCTGACAGCATCCCCAAATCTCAGGACTGTTACTCTTTATACTTACTACTTATACTTACTTAGATGATCCCTCATTGACCGAGTAAGACTGTTTTCCAAGTTCGGTGTACTGGTGGTGGGCCCATAGGTGACTTTGGAGCCCTATTCTTGGCCTGCATGTTCTCCTGCAGTGAGGGCACCAGTTTTCAGATGGAAGGCAGTCCTGGTCAAGGTTGGCTTGGAACGTTTCTCTCTTTTGCCCTCCATTCGTGCCTCTTCAAATTCTACAGCACTGCTGGTCACAGCTGACCTCCAGGTAGAGCGCTCAAGGGAAAGGGCTTCCCAATTCTCTGTGTCTATGTCACTCTTTATTCAGGTGACTTTTATTCAGGTATTAAAGGCAATCTCAGGATGACTCTTAAAAGTGCATGCATAGGTAGGATTTTCTAGTTGGAATATTGCTATCATCGTTATTGTCATCATCCTTGCCTTCTTCTCAATATTTTGTGATTTTTTTTTGTGGCATTGTTGTGAATTTTACTTGAAAAGTTGCTTCTGGTAGCCAATATCACATCACCTGACATCCACCGGGAAGCAGCAGCTAATATTAAAGGACCAAGACAATAACATCTTCGACCCACCCCCTGTTCAGATATCAGCCAGCACGCCCACATCTTAAATCAAGAAACAATTTTCTAAGATCTACAGAGGTACTCACAGGAACATCTCAGCAAGCGAGAGTCTAAAAGTGGCAGGCTAAAACCCGGAACCTCAATCCATGGCTGATACCAAATGAGAGACTCCACCCTGGGCATATAGAAGACTAGGCAACTTGGAAGGTGCTGAATAGACTGCACTCTGGCACCACGAGATGCAGAGCCAACCTTAAGAAATGGGCTCACAAAGTGGAGTCCACAACATGCAAGTGTGGAGAAGAGCAAATCACAGACTACCTATTACAATGCAGTCTGGGCCCTGCCACATGTACAATTGAGTACCTTCTTACAGCAACACCAAAGGCACTCCAAGTGGCCAGCTACTGGTCAAAGGACATTTAATAGAATACCAAGTTTCTAAACTGTGTTTTTTAAAAATACATGACAACTGTATCCTTGGTTCGCTCCTGATATGATAAATAAATAAATTCTTGAAAAGCTTCCTTACTCGGATTACAGCTTGCATGTGTTAAAAACAGCGTTTATAAAAATGGCTAAAAAATGATTAAAAGCAAAGGATGAAAGATTTTAAAGTGATCTTGAAAGCACTGCTTTGAAAGTTGTTAAAAACAGAGCTGGGGGAAAAAAAGATTTTTATGCTTTCCTTTTTGTTCAATGCAGCTCTTGAATTTGTTGGACAGATTAACTTTCTTTGTTTGTTTTTTAATTTTAGTGATGTGTCCTATAAACTTTTGTGTTTGAAGTTTAATGTATCATGCTTAAGAAGCATCTCATGACGTCAGTGGAGTCCATTCATAGGTCTTATGTTATGGCTCCAAAACCTCAGTGTTTGGGATGCTCATAATATGACAGCACGAATCATATTCAGTATATGCTATTATATTTTGGTTTTTTAAAGTATTATATTAGCATTTTAATTATATAAAACAACATTCAGTGTATACAAAAAAAGAACTAATAAACAAAAAAATGCATGTACCCACTCCTCTACACTGTGTAAAGGTAAAGGTTTCACCCTGACATTAAGTCTAGTTGAGTCCAACTCTGGGGGTTGGTGCTCATCTCCATTACTAGTTGAAGAGCTGGCACTGTCCTTAGATGCCTCCAAGGTCATGTGGCTGGCATGACTGCATGGAGTGCAGTAGCTATTGATCTACCCACATTTGCATATTTTTGAACTGCTAGGCTGGCAGAAGCTGGAGCTAACGATGGAACTCACCCTGTTCTGTGGATTTGAACCACCAACCTTTGGGTCAGCAAGTTCTGCAGCTCAGCAGTTTAACCTGCTGTGCCACCTACACTGCATACCTGCCACTAAACAGCTTGGGTTCAATGTAACTTTCATTTACTAGATCCTGATTTTAGTAAGCTAGTTTTTCCACCACTACTATAAAACCAAAAAAATCTTAAATCAGTATTTAAACCAATGTTCTACTTCATTACTTCTACATGTAGTTCAATTCTACTTGTCTTTTAAGAGAAGCTGAGAGTTTACTCTGACCCCATTTAAATTTCATATAATCCATCACCAAATTCAATTCTTCTTTCAATTTAGCCAGTTATCTCTCTAATTAAACTAGTTAATTTTTCCATTTCAGAAAAATCTTGGATTCCTATAGTCCACTCAGTCCATGTTGGCCCAATGAAGCATGTGCACAGAAGGCAGTCCCAACTATAGAGATAAGGGATAGATGGGATCATCAGTGATATGGCCATTGCATAGATGGAATTGCTTTTCACTTGTAGTTTGGAGGAGTTACCCTTGGAGACTACAACTTCCAGGCTCTTCCAGCACAAATGGCCATTGCAGTATTTGAGGAGGTGCAATCCTCAAAATTAAAATTTTCATGCTCTCTTTGTCCTCACACAATGGGATCTTTAGATCCAACAAACCAACGTGATGTACCATAATTCCCTTTTTATCTACTCTCTGTCCAGCTCCTTTTTCTTCAGACTTTCCTTTGCATCCCAAGGTCATTTTCTTTTGGGTTGCTTATTTCTTCCTCAGTACAGTTACTGATGTGGCTGTCTCTTGATTTCACAACTGTTTTCTTAAACTTGAAATGAGATGTCAGTATTTTTTTAAATGCTTGTACCTCTCCAGGGAGGAAATAGCAGCATTGTTTTTAATACACTTGTACTGCATGCTGCCGGTCTTTAGGGGGGTTCAAAGGACCTCAAAGCCAATAGTTCTCTGCCCGGGAGCAAAGAAGCCATTATAGCTTGTACTCGAAGATTTAATAGGTGTCATAATTTATCATGTAAACCGAAAAGTGTTTCTTAATTAAGTGCGTACGTTAATGAATTTTTTAATTTGATCCCTGTAAGTACCTTGCTATACTAATTGCAATATTCTACACATTAGTCATCCGCTGTTGCCCTTGGCTATTTTCTACCCGATGAGGGACAGGCAAAGCTTTTCAGTTAAAGTTCATTTAACTCTTTCCACCCAACAAATTAGGTCCTCCTTTAACTCATGCTGGGAGTGACAGCCATATTTCACTCCCACCTGTGTATGAAAAATGCTTTCTGCGTGTATACAGAGCTGAAGACTACTGCTGAACAAAAACCAAAGGAGAAAGAAGGAAGTGACATATCCATCCTTCATAATATTATGCTTTGGACATGTGGTTAAATTATCAGTAACTTCAGCTGACCCATTACATTTTGGGGCCTAAGATGAAAGATAATTTTGAGTCCTGTCTCTCATTCCATAAAGAATCTGATTAACCTGGAAGCTGAATTTCTTTCAATGCTGGCATTGGGATAAGGTCTACCACAGCAGTCCTTTTGATGCTGGTGTTGTAACATTGGCAATGATTCCCAAACTTTAGTTCATCAGGTGTTTTGAACTTCATCTCCCAGAACACTTGACTTTTGTTTAAGCTGGATGGGGCTTCTGGGAGTTGAAGACCAAAACATCTGGAGAACCAAAGTTTGGGAATCACTGTTCCACCACTTCACCTGAGGCAGTAGGCTGTTTGAAGTGATCAAAATACAGCTCTTGGAGCCTGGCAACATCCCCATGGAAGCATTTCTGGAAATCAGGGCCTTGGGAAATGCAGCATTCTTTGGCCATGGGGCATATTTAGAGAAACAATTGTGGCAGGATCCCAAGAAATGTCTCCAGTTGTCTGTTCTTGATGGTCCTCACAACCAGGAGAGTGCTGAGCACATTTCCCATGTTCAAATCTCCAGCATCTTGGAAACACATTGATTAGAGTGCTGCCTGGTTGTGGGGGGATGCAAATGCAACTACAGTAACAGAGCCCTGTCATCATAGTTATTATATGCAGACAATGCTACGGCTACTTACTAAAGCCTTTGAAGCCTAATTAACTTTATATAAGTTGCTATGTGTGTGTAGTTTGAAATGGTTTTAAACTACTGTATCTGCAGGATTTTTGGAGACATAAAACTTTGGTTAATATTGGGAACTCTTAAAACAAAGACCTTCTGGCCCAAGAATACTATACATTCAAGCTAGAGGACATAAAACGCACATATTTTGTCAAATCTGGATATATTAAACTTTGGATGATAGCTCTCTTGGATAGGAAAGTCATACTGTACTTTAAACCAGTTTTAACTATTTCCTTTAAGCTGTTAAAACATTTAATATGCTTGTGTGCATTGTTTTAAATTGGTCAGGCTGTTTTTATAGTGTGCCATTCAGAGATCTTTAAATGGACAGTAGGATATAAATATTTAAAAGATTGAATAAATGGTGTGAAATGGCCACAGGCCTTAGCAACTCCTACAGGTACTATAGGAGCTATCCAGATTCTGAACATATGTTAAAAATAAGGATTGGCACCTGGACAGTTCCCATCATACCTGGGGAAACTGCAGGGCAGGGAATCTTCATTCAATAATAACAAAGTCATTGACCGTTGCTCGTTTGAACCATATGTGGTGGCTAAAAAAAGGCAGTGCCTATCTGGTCTGCATCAACAGAAGCATGTTATCTAGAGCAGGGGAAGTAGTTGTGCAATTCTATTCTGCTTTGTTCATACTTTGCCTGGAATACTGTGTCCAGTTCTAGGCGCGGCAGTACAAGAAAGATATTGCCAAATCACACATGTCCAAATGTCAGTCTGGAAACCAAGGGAAATTGAGAGGTGGCATAATAGCCATAGGTAAAAACTTGAAAGTATGCCATTTAAAGGATGGTGTGAGCTTGTTTTCTGCTGCTCCAAAGAACACAACGGATTCAAATGAAAGGAAAGTAAATAACAGGAAGAATGTTTTTTACTGAAAGAACAGTTCAATAGTTGAATACATTGCCATGGAGGCAGTGGACTTTCCAGCTTTGGAGATCTTCAAATGGCTATTGAATGGGTATTTCTGAGAAGTTCTTTAGCTGTATGGTCTTAATTGGCAAGAATTTAAATTGGATACCCCTTCCAATTCTATGCTTCTATGCTTTGTATAGTTAAAACCATTCCTTAAACCAGTGGTTCCCAACCCTTTTTTGACCAGAGCCCACTTGACCAGTGCTCACTATGACCAGGGCCCACTTTGACCAGGGCTCACTTGACCTGGGCCCACTTTGGCCAGGGCCCACTTTGACTAGGGCTCACTTGACCTGGACCCACTTTGACCTGGGCCCACTTGACTAGGGACTACTTGACCAGGGCCCACTTTGACTAGGGCCCACTTGACCAGGGACTCCTTGACCTGGGCCCACTTCGACTAGGGCCCACTTGACCAGGGACTACTTGACTAGGACCCACTTTGACTATGGCCCACTTGACCAGGAACTACTTGACCACCCCCCCCCTTGACTAGGGCCCACTTGACCATGGACTACTTGACCAGGGCCCACTTTGACTAGGGCCCACATGACCAGGGACTCCTTGACCTGGGCCCACTTCGACTAGGGCCCACTTGACCAGGGACTACTTGACCAGGGCCCACTTTGACTATGGCCCACTTGACCAGGGACTACTTGACCAGCCCCCCTTGACTAGGGCCCACTTGACCATGGACTACTTGACCAGGCCCACTTTGATTAGGGCCCACTTTGACCTGGGCCCACTTGACCAGGGACTACTTGACCAGGGCCCACTTTGACTAGGGCCCACCTGACTAGGGACTCCTTGACCTGGGCCCACTTTAACTAGGGCCCACTTCACCAGGGACTACTTCACCAGCCCCCCCCCCTTTCACTAGGGCCCACTTCACCAGGGACTACTTGACCAGGCCCACTGATTAGGGCCCACTTTGACCAGGGCCCACTTGACCAGGGACTACTTGTCCAGGGCCCACTTTGACTAGGGCTCACTTGACCAGGGACCACTTTGACTAGGGACCACTCTCCAACATTAATGCCAAAAGGGGCAGAGCTGATTAGCTCTGTGGAAAGGAGCAGAAATAAACTAAAATAAAATAAAATAAAGAGGAAGGAGGTTCACGGACTGGATTTTCATTCTCACAGCCCAGTGCTGGGCTGAAACCGACAGGTTGAGAACCATTGCCTTAAACCAACTGCTGGGAACTTGGAGGTACTGCAGTGTTTTTAGAATCATACTGTTATTTTACAGCCATACATATCTTTAAGTAATCGTTTTTTTAAGTATTCACTAGGAGATAAACATTATCTCCAACCTCTGTCATCTTCTTTTCTTGAGATACTTTTAGTCCTATTGGTTTTTCCAACTAAGACGTTACACCTGCAACTTTAGTGTTGCCTCCAGGATTATCAGAGCATCGACGGCTTCTACAATCCAACTAACCTCTGTTCTACCTGCTGTCAGGTCTGTTCATTCTGAAGACTTGACATGTTATAGGTCACCATTCATGAGCCAGCGTTCGAGTTATTGACTTAGTCATCAAGCCTGGAAGCCTAATCGCCTCTGGACTCATAAAAGCTGAACACTACATTACCCAGAGTATTTTTTTTTAAAAAAAAAAAATCCTTCTCCGCCACTTTTGTGAATGCCTTATTGATTTGCTGGAGCTGAAAGTCCTCCTGACAAGCTTACACATACAATTAACTGGATTATCGAGAACATGTTTAAATAGCCTAAGAACTTCTGAAGCCAAGAAAGGTTTCTTTGTGATTTTGGGGGGGGGGGGGGGGCAGGCAGTAAATCCTTCCAAATCATTCTCTCATGGGTGACAGTGAGCTGCTCACTCACCCACCCATTTACATGGGGGTCTTGGAGAATTAATAGCATCAACCCCACCCAAGGAATGAAACTCCTTAATTTAGGTGGGCGTCACCTGCTTTTCAGCGCATTTCAAATGGTTTTGCCTACAGCGGTCTATTGTACAAGATCAAATGAATCTTGACACCTTTCTTACTCTATTATGCCTGGCTGCTAAAATCTTGAGATGCAAAGCTAAACCACAAGATATTTTCCTCTTTTACAGGGAGGAAATAGCTGTCCAGTCAGTTGCCAAGGGCTACTGATTGTGAGCTTTGAGGTTCACAGAAGGCTCCCTGGGTGAGAAATTCCATCACATGCACACACTTCAGAAATGTTGCATCCATACACACATACATAGTAAAAACATATATTATGAAACATATGTACTATAAAGGAAATAAAAAACTTATTGCTCGGTGGATAAGTTATATCAGTGATGCTCTTCTGCTCAGCTGTTCCTTCCCATCACTTTACAGAATGAAGTTGGACTGTAGTCTCTATCACTCTCAAAGCAATACCTGATACCAGCAGTTGAGATGACAGCAGTTGTAACCCCACCAGATCTTTGGAACAAGGTTTTGGGGATCACAAGACTCAGAATCCCCAACTAGGTTGACCACTGGCTATTCTGGCTGGTGGAATTCTGGGAGATAGAGTCCAAAAATAATATTTGTAAATCCTGAGCCCAATATATCAGATTAGGAGACTGTGGTCCTACACAACACTGAATTCAAGGGTTGTGTTTTATATCCGGATCTACAAAAAGCAAAAAAGAAATTTCAGAAAACAAAAATTCTGTCCATAATCAGCAAGCTCGCAGTTACAAAGTGACTTGTGGGCTGTAGAAATAGCCAACAGTGATATCTTTTGTCAGCCTGAGTGGATCTCTACAAAACCACATGATCTATAGTGTGATGTTTCGGCAGTTTTATTAAAACTGCATCCTTGTTTTTTGGTAAACACATCTGAAATTGATTTGCTTGTATGACTTTAAAGACTATTAACTTTTTCTAATTAGAAAATTTGCCTGGTAGGCTTTGTTTAAATTGCATCATGTACTGGCTTGATGGGCTTTATGTATCTTATATTGTATGGTTGTACAGAGATATCAAATTGACTTGTCACACACTGATGTAAAGTCAATAGATCTGTGCATGCCTTAGGATCAACCCTTTGTAAATGTAATATTCCAGGTTGTTTTTTATTATTCAGAAAGGGTTTGACAGATGAGCACCCAGGTGCTACTATTAACCTATGAAAGAGGTAGGAAAAGGCATGGTTGCAGCTATGGAGGCTTGAGGAACTTGCTCCCAATAGCCGGGAGCTCATTTGGAGCTCCATGGATAGCTAGGATCATCAGCAATGACAACATAATCATGATCCATTCCCTTCCCTGTGATGATAAATGCAGGGAAAGAATATCTAATCTGGATAGCAGATCAGGCCAAATGAGATCCAGTCTAGCTGTCAGACTGCTCCAAATCCCTAGGAAACTTTGGAGTTTTTATTTTTTAAATAGATTTTATTTACATACAATAACAACTTACAGTGTAAACAAAACACAAAACAGTGAACATTTTACAAACACATAACCCCACCACCAAAGCCTGAACAAATATCCTTTCCTTCACCCTGTATTTATAAATCAACCATTAATCAAATGTCAAATCCAAAATTCCTGACCAACAAAGTTCTGTTGTTTTCCATTTTCGCTCTCTAAGGCATATTTAATGAAGACCGACCAGTATACCTCAAAATCTGATCTGTTAATTTCCCCCCTGAATACCCTCATTTCCATTGTTAATTTATCATTTAAGGCTACGTCCCATACCTCCCTATACCATGCTTCCGGTGTTAGATTAGTTATTATTTTTTGCTATTATAATTCTTCCCACTGTGAGTAAAATAATCACCAATTCTTTCTTACTTGTTTCTAAATTCAGCTTCGTGGTGTCCATTAATAATGCTAACCTAGCATCTGGCATAATATTTGAACCTATAATGTTGTTTATTTCAATAAATATATCCTTCCAAAACTCTTCACTTGGGGGCATTCCCACCATAAATGAAAATATGTCCCTTTGTGTTTGCCACAACACAACTTTGGAGTTTTTATTAAATTCTGGAGTATCCCTCAACTTTGTCCAAAGCAGGGAAAAGTCAATAAAGCAAACAAAAAAATCCAGGATACTCATTAGAAGTTGCTGTGCATCATGAAGATAGCAAGACTTTCATGTGAGGTCATTCAATATATTTTTTGCTAATGCAGACTATCCCCAGGAACATTTATATGCTTCTTAGTAGGCATGGATAGAGCCGTGCCAGATTACTCGTTACTCATAATAATTTCATTAAAGTTACCTTTTGGAAGTGATTTTGAAGCATTTTAAAAACCCACCCTTTGCCCTTTGCCCTTTGCCCTTTGCCCTTCCGGAGCTTTCTTCGCCATTTTTGTTCCAACTCAGGAAGTGAGTCAGAAATGAATCCTTGTATTTCCAGCCCTCTTGCCTGCTGGGAGGCTCCTTGCCTCCCCTTGGAGCCAATGAGGGGAGAAGTTTTGGGGAGGGGAGGGGTTTCGGCACTGGTCACCATTGCTGTATATAAAGGGGAGCACATGGCTCAGAGGCTCATTTGGAGCTGGGAAGGGAAGGGAGAAGGGGAAATGGAAAGGGGAAATGGAAAGAGAAAGAAAAAACCAAAAGACCAAGGGAAAGGAAGGTTGGAAGACGAGGACGATGGGCAAGCAAGCAAGCAGAAAGGAAGAAGGGCTGGGAGAAGGGTTGTTGCCAGCCGTGCTTGGCTGCCTGCCTGTTTCTTTTTTTCTTTGTTTGTTTGCTGTGTGTTCCTAAGAAGCCACTAGAAATCCCATAGTTTCTTTCCTGCCTAGTGCCTATACTTCCCTAATTGGGGAAATCTGCTCAAAAGCCCCGCAAACCTCTCAGGGTTGGTTCTATTTTTCTTTGTTTCTTTCCTGTGAGTTGCCAAAGAAGACACTAGAAATTTCATGGTTTCTTTCTTGCTTTTCGTGTATTGCGAAATCGCTTCCGCCATTATCGAAGCAATTCGGAAATTTCAGAAATTTCAGAAAGTTTCGAATTTTTTGGGGAAAAATTCAGAATTCAATTCCGTATCGAACCACCAGCACCCTCTACACCCAAAATGAGTTTTGAACCATTTTTTTTATCAACTAGGCCTACTTCTTAGGTTGATCTTGGAAGCTGTCATTCTTGTTTTACTGCAGCTGCCTTTAATCAACTTCACATTAATGGGGACAGAAAAAGAAAATGAAAAGAAAGAAATCATACTGATTTGGTGGATTCTTACTCTTAAAAATGCACTAGTTGTGATGGTTCCCTGCTGTAGGGAGTGATATTATAGTTTTCTTTGCATCTGAATCTACAGCACTTTGAGCATTATGCACAACGCAGTTTTGTGTTTTACAGGCAGTCTGTCTTCTCTAAGGGAGGAACACACAAAAGAGCTGGCCAAGAAGTTTGTACTTTCCCACAGAGTCATTTCCTAATATTTTTCCCGGTACTCCCAACGCATGCACTTATTGCTCATGTTACCATCTCTATTTCTCTGCATAACAAATGCTAGAGGTGGAAAGAATATCCCAAAAGAATGGTTAAAACATAGAATCATAGAATCATAGAATCAAAGAGTTGGAAGAGACCTCATGGGCCATCCAGTCCAACCCCCTGCCAAGAAAATTCCAAGAAAAACTGACAAGAATGACCCTGTATGCCCAATAAATACTGATTAGGAATCATTGCTTTAAAAAGCAGGGATAAGAGGAAGATTGGAGAGAAAGATAAACAATGCAAAGGTACAGAATGGGGGATGCCTGGCTTGACAAAGATCTTGGAGCCCTCGTGGATAACAAGTTGAACATGAGCCAGCAATGTCATGCAGCAGCTTAAAAAGCCAATGGGATTTTAGCCTGCATAAATAGGAGTATAGTGTCTAGATCCAGGGAAGTCATACTCCCTCTCTATTCTATTGTGCCTTGGCGAGACCACACCTGGAATCACACTGTGTCCAATTCTGGGTACCGCAGTTGAAGGGAGATGTTGACAAACTGGATTGTGTCCAGCGGAGGGCAACTAAAATAATCAAAGGTCTGAAGAATAAACCCTATGAGGAATGGCTTAAAAAACAGGGCATGTTTACCTTGCAGAAGAGAAGGCTGTGAGGAGACAAGAGAGCCATGTATAAATATGTGAGGGGAAGTCATGGGAAGGAGGAAGCAAGCTTGTTTTCTGTTGCCCTGAAGACTAGAACACAATGGAACAATGGCTTCAAACTACAAGAATGGAGATTCCACCTGAACATGAGGAAGAACTTTCTAACTGTGAGGGCTTTTCAGCAGTGGTAGTCTCTGCCCCGGAGTGTGGTGGAGGTTTCTTCTTTGGAGATTTCAACTCTATTCTATAACCAAATATATGAAGTGGTATAACAGAACCAGAGCTGATTCTTAAGATTTTTGATCTCAGTGCCTGACTTCTCTTCTCTGGCCCTCAGAGTGATGGCAAGGAATTGCAGGACATGTGTGTTAGAGTTCAGTTTTCATTTCAATGTTTTTATTGTTGTTTGCCATCAACTTAATTTTGGCAGAAGCTGAATCTGGTTTTATTTCCATTTCTCTGGCTGCACTGGCAATGGGCTGGGCATGTTTAGCCTGCAGAAGAGAAGGCTGAGAGGAGACATGATGAGGGCCATGTATAAATATGTGAGGGGAAGTCAGGGAGGAGGGAGCAGGCTTGTTTTCTGCTGCCCTAGACACCTGGACACTAGGCTTCAAACTGCAGGAAAGAAGATTCCACCTGAACATTAGGAAGAACTTCCTGACTGTGAGAGCTGTTCAGCAGTGGAACTCTCTGTCCCAGAGTGTGGTGGAGGCTCCTTCTTTGGAGGCTTTTAAACAGAGGCTGGGTGGCCATCTATTGGGGGTGTTTTTGAATGTGATTGTCCTGCTTCTTGGCAGGGGGTTAGACTGGATGGCCCACAAGGTCTCTTCCAACTCTATTATTCTATGATTCCATGATAATACTGTGTTGGGCAACACAGGAATCTCACACACTAACTAAAATGCCAACATGTAGGCAGAAAGCAAAGAGACATAGATCACTAAAAATGGCAACAATGCTTAATAAGTTAGAAAACACAGGATAAGAGACAAATCACATTATGAGCAGATGGATTCAATCAGGAAATTTATGGCTCTGAGTTTGCAAGGCCCGAGCAGGGGGCTATTGAGGATAGGATAACATGGAGGCCTAGCATTCATAGGGTCACTCACTATAAGTCAAAAGTCAGCTTAATGGCAGTGAACAGCTGCAAATCTGTTGATGTAATATTCACCAATCGGTCACATGGCTCTATTCTGAGAAGATTCTATCTGTAATGTTTTAGCTCTAGCTGAAGGACTTTAAACACAGTTGAAACTCATCTGAAAAAAAGTTTCAGAAACAAAAACAGAGGCTGTGCTTTATTGCTTCCCCAACACTTGCGATGAAGTTTCTGTTCTCATCCTGAATCATAAGGTTTCCTGTAGTGACAGCCAATATAAACTGTATGTGTCTATTTGTTTATTCACCATGTGTTAATAGAGTCGAATCACTTTCCCAAGAAAGGGATGGTGTAGTTTTATCTCTTTAGCAGCTAGAAAAACAAAAATCTTGTGGTACAGCAGTGACACCAACGGCATTATCAAAGAAGTGCACAGACTTTATTAATATCACAAACAGGCTATGATTAAGTGTGAGGCTAAATTTTATCACTTTCCTTCTTTGGGTGGATTATATTCTCAGAGTCAGAGGTTAGGGGGACAAAGGCCAGAAGAGCATATCATTTCCAAAACTGCCAATGTATAGACTATAGAGGAGAGCAGACATGGTGTAGTGTTTGAAGCATTGGACTCAGCCATGAAAACACAATGGATGATCCTGGGCAAATCACACACACTCAGCCTCAGAAATTCCTGTGACAAGGTCACCATAATAGGACCTCAGGGGAAGGGAATGGATCATGACTTGAAGGTGCCGAACAACAAATAGAATATCGAACAGTGCTAATGTTTTTCTTGGGTTTTGATATCTCTTTGCACTAAATACCAACAAAAACAAAGGAGAAACCAACAAACGCACATTCAGCAAAGGACAAGAGGGATCCCCTCACTTCTGCAGGCATCTACTGTGTACCATGCAGCTGTGTACAAGTCTCCATAGGGACCACCAAACGCAGCATTGCCCAACCACGAATCAAGAAACATGAAAGGCACTGCAGACTACTTCAACCAGAGAAGTCAGCCATAGCAGAGCACCTGATGAACCAACCTGGACACAGCATATTATTTGAGAACACAGAAATGCTGGACCACTCTCACAACCACCATGTCAGACTATACAGAGAAACCATTGTAATACACAAGCATGTGGACAATTTCAACAGAAAGGAGGAAACCATGAAAATGAACTAAATCTGGCTACCAGTATTTAAAAAAAACCTCTAAAATTACAACAGCACAACAACAGAGAGGAAACAAACAAGGACATCTAATCACTCTCAACAAAAGTTTGCTCCAGGCACTGTCAGGCCATTATATGCTAATCAAGGTGGTCAGTTGAAAAATTCACATCTAGCTCCAGCAGATAAGAGTCCTTTGTCCCACCCTGGTCATTCCAGAGATATATAAACCTTTTTTCCTGGTTCCAACAGACCTCACTACCTCTGAGGATGCTTGGCATAGATGAAGGTGAAACATCAGGAGAGAATGCCTCTAGACCATGGACATATTGCCCAAAAAAACCTACAGTAACCCAAAGGAGAAACCCTTGCAATTCCCTTCACAATGAACCAATGGACCAAAATAAACCTAGTTCCACTTAGCAATTGGGATTTTGGGAGAGTAATGCCATCTCCCCCTATCTCTTGGCTATTGGGGAAATGGTGTCCATTTGCAGTCAGTGTTCTTGAATTTTCTGCCATCAGAGTTACCACTGAAATAAATAATTAAATATCTGAATGGAACGTGATGTTGAAATTTAGTATGCGGGAATGGAGCTCAAATAGTGATTATGAAGTAGACCACAGCAAGACATCAATACATAAGTAAAAGAGTTCCTATAGTTCGGACAAATAATACATTCAAGACACATCAAGACATAAATGCCACCTGGCACTCAGATGATATAGTCCAGAAATAAGGAAGACTTTAAAAATGAAAACAGCAGAAATCTCTGAGCTTCTAAAGAAGTTGCCTCATTATCCCTCGGCCCTGAAATCTGCAACCCAGGCATGCAAAAGGCAGCAAAGATCTCAGGAAGATCCTTAATCTATAAATATTTAAGTAGTCCCCCATCCTCTCCAACCCGCCCCCTTTCCCCTCCCACTCCCAAGAACATATGCCAGTGTCTCCTTCAGCTCATAAAGCCCAATTCCCCCTGCTGCTTCCGAGCACCAGAAGTCACTGAGTGGTGATTAGTAGATTACGTGCATCCCAAGAGCTGCCTCCAATCACTTTCTCCCCGAAAATTGCCCAAGCTTGATGCAACTGCACAGTGCTGAACGGGAGCTTTCTCGCCAGCGCCTGCTCCTCATTAAAGTCTGAAGAACCTCAGGAGTTTGTTTACCCGGTTCGAGCATCATTCTCCCCGGACATCTAATCAGCTTTCCCCAGGGTTTCTGCTCTTTGAATACTTAGAGGTAATCAGCAGTGGCCGACTATGCTGTGAGTGCATCTTGGCAATTTTGCCATGTCAACTGACAACAGCTTGAAGTAATATTAGCCCCTGTTATTGGAATACAAGTGCTCATTCCATTTGGCAACGCTGGAGTTTAGCACCACTCAATACATCAAAGCCTTGAAAGCTTGCTATCTGTTCAGCGCCATTACATTTATTTTATTTATTTATTTTATTTCTTATTTCTTCTTTTTTTGGGGGGGGGGGGGTGGGTGGGTTAGGTCTCTCATCATGGGATTCAGAATTCTGTATAGCAGTCAACCTTGAAAGAATTTGCCTAGTGGTATTATTGAGGTTCTTGCTGAAATGCATTTGATAAATTATTGTTTGAAAGGTTTCCTATTGGGAGATTGGTCACAATTCAATGCTCCCACCAATTCCTGAGAACACGCTGTCTTTAGAATCACGATCACAAAGGAAGATAGCTCCCAGATTAATAGACAAGACAAAGTCTGCCAGGGTCACTGCTGTTCAGAGGCTGGAAAAAATACTTCTTTAAAAATATATTTCCAAGTGCCTTCAACCACCATGTCCAGTATCCAACCTGGAGAGGGGATTCAAAGTGGTAGTCCTAAAAAGTAAGGTCTGTGTTATCATCATCATCATCACCAAAATTTTCTCTAAGTAAAGGGACTCAAGGTGGGTAACAACTTATGAAGCATAAGTAAACTCTCAAATTTCATCAATATTGCATTTCATAGAATCATAAAATCATTGGAAGAGACCTCATGGACCATCCAGTCCAACCCCCTGCCAAGAAGCAGGAATATTGCATTCAAAGCACCCCTGACAGATGGCCATCCAGCCTCTGTTTAAAAGCTTCCAAAGAAGGAGCCTCGACCACACTCCAGGGCAGAGAGTTCCACTGCTGAACAGCTCTCACAGTCAGGAAGTTCTTCCTAATGTTCAGATGGAATCTCCTCTCTTGTAGTTTGAAGCCATTGTTCCGCGTCCTAGTCTCCAGGGAAGCAGAAAACAAGCTTGCTCCCTCCTCCCTGTGACTTCCTCTCACATATTTATACATGGCTATCATGTCTGCTCTCAGCCTTCTCTTCTTCAGGCTAAACATGCCCAGCTCTTTAAGCTGCTCCTCATAGGGCTTGTTTTCCAGACCCTTGATCATTTGAGTCGCCCTCCTCTGGACACATTCCAGCTTCTCAATATCTCTCATCCTTCTCTTCCAAGCCAAACATCCCCAGCTACCTCAGCTGTTCCTCATAGGTCTTGGCTTTCAAATCTTGGTAATTTGGTTGCCCTTTCATTGGCCACATTCCAGCATCAACATCCTAGAATTGTGATTCCCAGAACAGGACACAGTATTCCAGGTGAGGTCTAACCAAAGCAGAATTGAGTGCTTTGGAAGACTATGACTTCCGTTCATGTTGACATTGTACTCCTATTGATGTAGCCTAGAATCAAAGTGGCTTTTTAAGCTACCACATCACACTGTTGACTCATGTTCAGCTTGTGGTCTGCTAAGACTCCATCCCTTTAACAAGGATGATTTTCAAGCCAGGTGTCACATGTCCGGTATCTATGCATTTCATTTTTATTGCCTAAGTGTAGACCAGTGGTTCTCAACCTGTGGGTCCCCAGGTGTTTTGGCCTACAACTCCCAGAAATCCCAGCCAGTTTACCAGCTGTTAGCATTTCTGGGAGTTGAAGGCCAAAAACATCTGGGAACCCCAGGTTGAGAACCACTGATGTAGACTGTACTTTTCTCCCTATTGAAATTCATTGTGGTGCTTTTGGTCTACCTCTCTAATGTCTTCAGATCAATTAGATCCTGTCTTCTGGAGTATTAGCTATCTCTCCCAATTGGGTGTCATCTGCAAATTTGATAAACATGCCCTCTATCGTCCCAAGTCATTGTTGCATGTGAAAGCAGGGGTAGTGCAAGATGAATGAGCAATCATTTTCAGAAGAAGGGCTGAAAACATTTTGAAGCCAAAAAGCAGAATATTTTCAGCTTAGTTCTGCCTGGGTTGGTTCAACTCAACTCTGTGCCAGGCTTCACTATGTGTTTTTGCTACATTTCATCAACACAATGGCGTGAAGGGAAATGGATGTATGCAGTATCTTTTATTACTTCTTGTGTGAGCCTGTGTGTGTGCGTACTGACAGCCTTTCTCTCTTTTGTTGTTGTTTATATTAGCTGTTTCACAATGCACAATATAAGATCCCTTTGCTTTGGGGGAAATCGATGGCAGATGGGCTCTGCAATCAGCCTGAGGGGACAGCAGAGACAAAACTTCACAGCTCTGAAGTACAACCGAGTTTCTTCCCTTTCATCATATTGGCTAATGGACCCGCAGAGAGTGACGGAGCTCTGCGATCCCCCCGCAAGATCACACAGGCGTCTGACACTGAAATGAAGACCCACTGGCTTCTGAGGAAGGAAGGAACCTTCTCTCCTGCAGTTTGGTGGCAGAAGTCTGGCATAAGCAAAGGGCAAGGGATTTGCAAACTTACCACACAAGTTTGTTTGAACTAGGTCCTGAATAATAATGTTCACATCTTTTTATATGCCTTCTCCTGTTTACTTAACCTCTCTACTTTTCAGTTAACTATAGCAATCTCTGCATTTCATTGTAAACTGCATCATCACTGAGCCCAGTACCAGATGCTTTAAAATGTATTCAATACATTGATAATACTACAGTTGAAATCTTAAATGCCATGGTATTTCTGATTTCTTTGTGTGATTGTGAAAGTTGGACAGTGAAGAAATCGGACAAGAATAAAACGGAATTACTTGGAGTGCTGGAGGAGTCCATCATGGATGCAATGGATTATCAAAAAGAGAAATAAATCTGCCCAAGAGCAAAACAAACTTCCCAAAAGCCAATATGACAAAACTGAGGTTATCATATATTCACTGTATCAGGAGACAATAGGTCTCATGAGAAAAGACTGGCTAAGTTAAAGGCAGTAGGGAAATAAGAAGACCATATTACAGGTGGATTGACTCAAAGTGCATCTACATTGTAGAAATAATGCACCTTGATACCATTTGAACTGCCCTGGCTATGGAATTCTGGGAGTTGTAGTTTGGTGAGGCACCAGCACTCTTTGGCACAGAAGACTAAAGACCTTGGTAGGATAGATGCACTCTCGGTCAAGAAACCACAGCCCCAAGACTGCAAGATCTTATTAGGACTATCAATAACAGGATATCTTAAAGATCTTGTTAATGGGAGGAGGAGGAGGAGGAGGCGGAGGAGGAGGAGGAGGAGGAGGAGGAGGGGACGAAGCTTTATTTGTATCCCGCCCCCTCTCCGCAAAGGATCTACATAGATTGAAACCTTCTTGATAGCAACCGCCTTTTCATTTTCACAAATATGACTCAAGGTCAGGTTTTCACTTGTCCTGTTCTAGACAGCTTTGCATTTCCAAGAGGGACAGAGTTATGAGGGTGATACCTTTAGGAGGAAGGGATTAAATACCATAAAGGCACTACACATCTGTCTGATTTGGGAAATTAAGCAGAGTCGGTTCTGGTTAGAACTTGAGAGACCACCAACAAATCCTAGGTGGTGTGAGCTATATTTCAGAGGAAGGAACTGCCAAACCACCTTTGAGTATTCCTTGTCTAAGAAAACCCTGTGAAATTCATGAACTCACCAGAAATCAACAGGCAACTTAAAGACATGTAGACACTGCTGGGAAGGAATGTATCACCTCTGATAAAGCAAAATCATGTCTGATGAAACAATACAGGCTTCCAACAGGAGATGCCAGGCCTACCAGGACCCTGGACAGAGCGGTTGGTTTGAATTCACCCAAGAAGTATTGTTTTCTCACTAGCATTCAGATGCTAGTTGGCCAGGAATTGGTGTCTGATGCACCTTGTATAAACATATCTATTTTGAAAGCTTTCATAGCATGATGCCAATGAGGAGTGCATTTGAAAACTACCTTTTATGTGATTTTAATTGATGTTTTAATAATTAATGTTTAATTATACAGTTTTAATTGTATTTGTTTATTTTTATATTTATATCTATTGGCATCAAATCACTGCCCGCTGTAAGGCTGCTCTGACTCTGCTTTTAGGGTCAGAAGAGCAGGATACAAATATGTGAAATCTCAGAAAATTGTATCCTCTGGCCTGGATGGCCCTGGAGTTGCAGTTGATTCCAACTTACTGTTACCCCATCATAGCTTTTTCTTAGATTTATTCAAAGAAGGTTTATCATTGTTTTCCTCTAAGATAAAGATAATGTTACTTACTCCATTGAGTTCTCAAGACCGATTGCTGATCCAAACCCCTGTCTCCTAGACACCTAGTCATAAACTGAAGTCACTGTGCCACACTGGTTCTCACAGAGTAGCAGGCTATGTCATAAATCTGGTTGGCACTCAAAACAAAAGTGGGGCAATTGAAGGTATTTTTCAGTGATTAGTCAACATTTACATAATAAGCATGGAGACAAGAATGAAGGAAATATCACACAGGCATAAAAATGGCAAAGAGACTATTCCTTGATACTGAATGGATTCTTTGAATTGTTACAGGAATGGGATATAGTAATAACAGAAGTTGTGGCTAAAATCATTGAAAGAACAAAGGAAATGGCTGGGATGGAACTGGACAGTATCGATATGCAATAAGGAATAAACTCCCAAGAGATATGATCATGTGGTTCACAAGAAAGAAAGAGACCAAGTATTGCAAGTGCACACCAAAGATCCAATTATAATAGGAAATACCAAGATTGCCATACTAAGATAATTCCCACTACAGATATATATAAAAATAAAAGACTACTCTTCTTCAAAAAGAAAGGTTATAGGTTCCATTGGGAAAATCCAGAAGGGGTGATGGTATCATATAAAGGGCAAAGATCGATCCTGCAGGCCAAAAATTTCTATGAGAAATTTCAAATAGATTTAGACTCAGAGGAAATATCAGAAGAAGAAGAACAAGCCCAAGCGTGACTGAAAAAATAAACTAGAGTCAAACCAGCACCTAAGAAAATGGATAGAAATGACAACCATTATTGAATATTCTAAAAATACTATCAAAAACTTTACAAAAAAGGAAAAAAAAACTTCACAAGAACAAATGCAAGAATAACTTCAAAAGCAAAACCTCTCTGAAGAGGAACAAAAACCATTAAACAACCCAATAACAATGCATGAAGTGACAAGTGAGATCAAGGATTTAAGATTAGATAAAGCACCAGGGCCAGATGGTTTCACTGCAATCTATTACAAAGCACTAGCAGATGAAATTAATCTATCCCTCTACAAAGTTTTGAATGAGATACTTTTAAAAAGCAAATAGCAGAGACATGGTAAGAAGCAAACATTACATTAGCCCCAAAAGAAGATCAGGATCTGGGTTGTTGTAGGTTTTTCCGGGCTATATGGCCATGTTCTGGAGGCAATTTTTCTCCTGACGTTTCGCCTGCATCTATGGCAAGCATCCTCAGAGGTAGTGAGGTGCAGTCCCACACATCCATGTCAAACCCAAGGGGCTATATGCTTCAAACTTCAACAAATTTTAAAATCTAGGCTAAAAACCGCATTCAAGTTTGAAACTGTTTTTTCCTATTTAATTGTGTGGTACTTACATTTGAAAGTAGTTGTTATACTCCAGAAGCTTCAGAGGATTTTAATTCTTCTATTACCTAAAAATGAAAAGATTGTAATTTTCCTTAATGAAAATATGAGCAAAAACAAAGTTGTTTCAGTTCAATAAACTTTTTCTATGCTTTTATGATAGAAACAATTACGAAATTACACTTATAACACAGTAACAAAATCATGTTACATAGTTTTATTCGCTACAATACTGGCAAACAGACATTAAAATATGCTAACAGGGTGGATATTTGAAGAACAAGCAGGCTTCTTACCTGGAAGGCAAATCAGAGAAAATACAAGAGTCCTACTCAATTTGATAGAATACTTCCATAAACACAATGAAAAACAAGGTGCTCTCCTTAAATGCAAAAAAAGAAAGCATTTGTCAATTTAAGCTGGGAATTTATGAAAGAAATGCTCAAGATGATTAAATGTGGGCAAAAATTTTTGAATGGGATGAAGGCAATGTATACTAAACAATACACAAAATACAAATAAATGGCAATTTGACTGAAAGATTTGAAATCCAGAAAGGTGTGAGACACAGATGTCCATTATCACCATTATCACTATTTATAATGGTGGTAGAAGTGTTGGCAAGAAAAATACGACAAGATAACTCCATTAGAGGAGTGAAAATCAGAAAAGAAACCATCAAGTTAAGGCTTTTTTGCAGACTATGTGGTTATAGCAACAGAAGAGCCCATAGAGACAATACCTAAAATATTGGAAATTAATTAGGACTTTGGAAAAGTGGCTGGACTTACAACTAACAAACAACAAACAAAAATGACTAAGAATCTCCAGCAGCAAGACCAGAAAATCCAGCAGCAAGACCAAGGAGAAAGGACAGGTATTGAGATTGTCAACAAAGTCAAATATCTTGAAATCTTCATATCCATGAAAAATCGGGACCTGTATAAAAATAACTATGAAAAAGTATGAAATGGAATACAAAAGGATTTAAATGATGGCCCCAGCTAGAGCATTTATTTATTTATTTATTTATGCTGGGAAGAATATCTACAATTAAAACAAATGTTCTCCCTAAAACAATGTTCCTTTTCCAAACGATACCAGTATTATTAAATGATACTTGCTTCAAACAACGGAAATAAAGATATTAGCAAATTGGGTGGCTGTGAGTTTTCTGGGCTGTATGGCCATGTTCCAGAAGCATTATCTCCTGATGTTTCGCCTACATCTATGGCAGGCATCCTCAGAGGTTGTGATGTTAAAAATACCTCTATTCTATATCCAATCTTGTACCCGTTCCTCATATGCTTTGCAGTAAAATTATATGGAAAAAATGAACATCTACATAAATTCCATTGAGTCAATAGTTTTACTCTGTGATTCACAATAGGAACCCTAACCTAATATAAGAGAGGTTTGAGGAATTTGACCTTTGGGAGCTTTTCTATGAATGGAGTTGATTTTGTCACCCTATCAAATGTACAGATTGTAATGTAGTTATCCATTCTATTTCTAGTTCCATTCCTTAATGTCTGTATGTAGTTCAAAGTTGCATAGGCATAGTTCTACAAATGTACCCATTTCAAATGCAATTGTGCATTGACGTGTGACACATAATTGTAGTGCCTTCAATGTATCACTTTATTCACTGAGATTATGGAAGTGGCCATTGAACAATGGGACAACAAGTAAGTGTACTGGTAAATATGGAATTGTTTCCACCATGTTAGCATTCAGAAGAAGGGTGGGATAGTGCAACCACCATGCAACTATGGATTTGTCTACGTGGAATAAAAATATCATACTCAGTTTGCAACAACACTATTCTGACACACGACATTCATGAATATTCACATCGCAACCAGTTCTTTAGTCCTTAAACTGCTTTTAAAAGAAATGGATTTTATCCCACATTCTGACTGAAATCTGAATGACTTCTAAGGTTTTTGTCATGTGGCCATTCCCAACAGTTAGCACTACATTGTAGTTCAGGAAGGAGTTAGGGGTGAGCCAAACAGGTTTGTGGGAGATTAAAAGTGCTGATAGGTCACATTTGAATGTTTAATTTTAAATTCACTGGAGATACATATTAAGAATGAATGTGTTTGTGGATCCTCACAGATCAGTATATCAGCATTAGTCTGAAAAATCAAAGTGACCACTGCTGTGCATCTCCCAGCAGTGCAAATGAAAGGAAATTTCCAAAAACAGGCTCACATCAAGATGAATTTGCCCTGGGACAACATACGGCAAACTCACCAAGATGCTCTATGTGGGATTAATGAGGCAAACATGAGGTCTATGTGGATCAGTAAAATAGGGTGTGAATAAGGGTTTTTATTTTCCAGACCCTGTATATGTGAAAGTTACTCTACTCAAGCCCAATATATGATCTTAGAGTTATGGGGGAACACAGTTGATATAACTATGGAGAGCATGCCTCTGGAGCAAAGTAAGCAAAGGTTTATGGGAGACGATATGCACTAGGCCTGGGTAACAACGGAAAAATTTGTTTCTAAAATCGATTCGTTTTTTGGGGGTTTTTGCGTTTCGTTATTTAAAATAATTACAAAATTTTCCTTTAAAAAAGTTTGATATTTATGAAATTTCGTTAATATTAACGAGTCAATTCGTTAATGGCGGACGTGATTGCGGAATATGCTAAAAAAAACCTCCAAACGGGACAGGGGGAACTTCTGAAGCTTCCCTCTCCCTCTGTTGTTGACTGTTGGTGTGATAAAACAAACAACAACTGTATTATATTATATTATATATTATTATATAATATTATTATATTACATTATTGTATATTATATTAAATTATAATATATTATATTATATTATATATTATTATATAATATTATTATTATATTATATTATATTATTATTGTATATTTATTTATTTATTTCCTGCATTTATTAACCGCCGCTCTCAGCCCTAGGGCGACTCGCGGCGGTGTACAGCACACAAAAGACAATTTACAATGAGCCAAGACGACAAAACCAACATATCACTACTACACATCATCTAATTACACTAAAATAATCCGCTCCATCTTATCGTAGAATCATAATCAATCTCGTAGTCGTAGTCCGTTCCAGTTGTCATTTCCAGTTACTATAGCACTCAGTTAAATGCCTTCTCGAATAGCCATGTCTTCAGGCTCTTACGGAAGGCCATAAGGGAGGGCGCCTGTCTGATGTCAGCAGGGAGGGTGTTCCACAGCCGGGGGGCCACCACCGAGAAGGCCCTCTCTCTCGTCCCCGCCAGACGTGCCTGTGAGGCAGGCGGGATCGAGAGAAGGGCCTCCCCAGATGATCTCAAGGTCCTCGTGGGCTCATAGGCCGAGATGCGGTCCGAGAGGTACTTTGGGCCGGAACCGTTTAGGGCTTTGTAGGATAGCACCAGCACCTTAAATTGGGCCCGGTAGCAGATCGGCAGCCAATGGAGCTGGAACAGCAAGGGCGTTGTATGCTCCCTGCGTCCTGCTCCTGTTAGTAACATGGCTGCCGCGCGCTGGACTAGCTGAAGCTTCCGGGCCGTCTTCAAGGGCAGCCCCACGTAGAGAGCGTTGCAGTAGTCAAGGCGGGATGTGACCAGAGCATGTACCACTGTGGCCAAGTCAGACTTCCCAAGGTACGGGCGCAGCTGGCGCACGAGCCTAAGCTGTGCAAATGCTCCCCTGGTCACCGCCGAGACCTGGGGATCCAGGCTCAGCGATGAATCCAGGATCACACCCAAGATGCGAACCTGCGCCTTCAAGGGGAGTGCGACCCCATCCAGCACAGGCTGTAACCCTATATCCTGCTCGGCCTTGCGACTGACCAGGAGTACCTCTGTCTTGTCTGGATTTAATTAATATTATATTATTATATTATAGTATAGTATATTATTTTATATATTATAATATATTATACATATTATATTATATATTATTATATTATTATTATAACAACAAAAATAGCTAGAAGCACTTAATTTAGTGATCTACTTCTAGTATCAAGAACTAAAGTCTGTAGCAAATTGCTGTGCCAAAAACATAATTTAGCAAATAATCCAGATTATCCTGTATATAATCTGGGATAAGAGCAGTTCAAGCAAACTGCTTCAGAATCACAGGGTTAGAAAACATTGGGTGGAAGCAAGGAAAAGTGTTCTCAAAAAACTGTCCCAAGCCCACACAGCATGCCCAAAAGCAGATTAAGTCAGAATGAAATGTCCATCCAAAAACAATCCGATGTAAGAATCCAGTCTTTAAACCGCTTTGAAACGGCTTGTCTCAACCCAGCTAAAACTCTTCCTTGGCCAGCAGCTTAAAACTATTCTAATATAATATAATATAATATAATATAATATAATATAATATAATATAATATAATGTAATATAATATAATATAATTATTATTAAGAATGGATGGACCTGTCAGGGGTGCTTTAATATACAATTATATTAATATAATACAATATACAATTATAATATAATATAATATACAATAATAATATATTGTAATAATATAATATAATATTATTATAGTATATTATTATTGTATATTATATTATTATTATTATTATTATTATTATTATTATTATATTACATTATATTACATTAAACCGTTTCAAACCGGTTTAAAGACTGAATTCTTACTTCGGATTGTTTTTGGATGTTTCCTTCTGACTTAATCTTCTGCTTTTGGACATGCTGTGGTCTTGGGACATATTATATAGATATAATATGATATATTATAATATAATATATACAATTATAATATAATATAATAATAATATAATATAATAATACACAATTATAACATATAATATAATATAATATAATATAATGATATAATATACAATAATAATATAATATATAATATAGTAAAATAATATATAATAACATAATATAATATACAATAATATTATATTATTATTGTATATTATATTATATATAATATATTATAATATATCTTATATTATATTATATTATTATACTATATTATAATTAAGCTGTTCCTCCTAATCCTCCTCCTCCTCCTGATTCTTCTCCTCCAGCTGGCTGCAGGATTCTGAGTTATATGGCTGTGTGGAAAGCTGGGTTATGTGAGGCCACACTGCCATATAATCCAGTTTAAAGCCCGTTTTGGGGGATTTTGTGCTTTGAGATTCTGAGTTATATGGCTGTGTGGAAAAAGCTGGGTTTTGTGAGGCCACACTGCCATATAATCCAGTTTAAAGCCCGTTTTGGGGGATTTTGTGCTTTGAGATTCTGAGTTATATGGCTGTGTGGAAAAAGCTGGGTTATGTGAGGCCACACTGCCATATAATCCAGTTTAAAGCCCGTTTTGGGGGATTTTGTGCTTTGAGATTCTGAGTTATATGGCTGTGTGGAAAGCTGGGTTATGTGAGGCCACACTGCCATATAATCCAGTTTAAAGCCCGTTTTGGGGGATTTTGTGCTTTGAGATTCTGAGTTATATGGCTGTGTGGAAAAAGCTGGGTTTTGTGAGGCCACACTGCCATATAATCCAGTTTAAAGCCCGTTTTGGGGGATTTTGTGCTTTGAGATTCTGAGTTATATGGCTGTGTGGAAAAAGCTGGGTTATGTGAGGCCACACTGCCATATAATCCAGTTTAAAGCCCGTTTTGGGGGATTTTGTGCTTTGAGATTCTGAGTTATATGGCTGTGTGGAAAAAGCTGGGTTATGTGAGGCCACACTGCCATATAATCCAGTTTAAAGCCCGTTTTGGGGGATTTTGTGCTTTGAGATTCTGAGTTATATGGCTGTGTGGAAAAAGCTGGGTTATGTGAGGCCACACTGCCATATAATCCAGTTTAAAGCCCGTTTTGGGGGATTTTGTGCTTTGAGATTCTGAGTTATATGGCTGTGTGGAAAAAGCTGGGTTATGTGAGGCCACACTGCCATATAATCCAGTTTAAAGCCCGTTTTGGGGGATTTTGTGCTTTGAGATTCGTAGTTATATGGCTGTGTGGAAAAAGCTGGGTTATGTGAGGCCACACTGCCATATAATCCAGTTTAAAGCCCGTTTTGGGGGATTTTGTGCTTTGAGATTCTGAGTTATATGGCTGTGTGGAAAAAGCTGGGTTATGTGAGGCCACACTGCCATATAATCCAGTTTAAAGCCCGTTTTGGGGGATTTTGTGCTTTGAGATTCTGAGTTATATGGCTGTGTGGAAAAAGCTGGGTTATGTGAGGCCACACTGCCATATAATCCAGTTTAAAGCCCGTTTTGGGGGATTTTGTGCTTTGAGATTCTGAGTTATATGGCTGTGTGGAAAAAGCTGGGTTATGTGAGGCCACATTCCTGATAGTTCGGCTGATCGGCTGATCAGTAAACATATTCATGAATTTCCTGCTGTTATATTAAGACTCTTACCCATGCTGTGACAGTAATCTCTCCCCCCCCCCCCCATTTAAAAAGTTTGAAGACCCCTGATATATAGTAATAAATAATAGTTTGAAGCTGCTGCCCAGGAAGACAGCATGAGGAAAGAGGAGGGAAGCAGCAGAGCAAAGGTGGCTGGCAGGAGGGGAGAGACTGGAAGTGGGGCAAATGCGCCGCTTGCTAGCTTGCTACCGGGGAGGGAAACACGGTGCTTGGGAGCGCCGGATTGGCTCCCGGCGCACCCAGCATCCTCCATCCTTAAACCTCATTTCCGAAACTGGCGGAAGCTCGTAAAAAAGATGGAGGATGCCGTTTCGATATTTAAAAACACTTCCGGGTTTGAAAATAAGTTTTGTAATCGTTTTGTAAATGTTAAAAATAACGAATAATTAACGAATTACAAAATTAACGAACGAAACCGCCCAGCCCTAATATGCACAAATCCAGTGATTTGTTGCATTACTGAACTGCTAAACTAAGCTATTATGTAGACCAGGGATCCTCAAACTTTTTAAACAGAGGGTCAGGTCACAGTCTTTCAAACTGTGGGAGGGCTGGATTATAATTTGAAAACAATGAACAAATTCCTGGTTTATAATTTGAAAACAATGAAAAAATTCTTTAAAACAATACAATAATAAAAATGAAGAACAATTTTAACAAATATAAACTTAGTATTTCAATGGAAAGTGTGGGCCTGCTTTTGGCTGATGCCATAAGATTGTTGTTGTTGTTGTTGTTATGTGCTTTCAAGTCATTTCAGACTTAGGTTGACCCTGAGCGAGGGCCGGGTAAATGATCTTGGAGGGTCGTATCCGGCCCTTGGGCCTTAGTTTGAGGACTCCTGATGTAGACTTAAAATATGGCAAAGTTGAGTAGATACATCGAATCTTTTTACTACTGCATATATTACTGGAAAGCAACATTGCTTATTACATTGCTTGAAAAAGAGGTTGAACATAGTGTTATTGTAGGTTTTTCGGGCTATATGGCCATGTTCTAGAAATATTCTCTCCTGACGTTTCACCTGCATCTATGGCAAGTATTCTCGGAGGTTGAGGTCCTCACAACCTCCAAGGATGCTTGCCATAGATGTAGGCGAAACGTCAGGAGAGAAGGCTTCTTGAACATGGCCATATATCCTGAAATACCTACAACAACCCAGTGATTCCTGCCATGAAAGCCTTCGACAATAGGTTGACCAAAGTTTTGCCAAATTTGGCCATTTGTGTGGGTTGTGATGTCAACACAAAATACATATCTTTAACCATTTGAAAAATGTACTCTGACAGCCAGGGAAGCATTCATATATTGTGCAATGGCTACAATATCCCTGCATCCAAGAGAATTCAGTAACTAACAGTGGCTAAATTCTGTTGTTGATCTTGACTAGAGTTTTGTTTTTTGTTTTTTGTCGTGTCAGGAGCAACTTGAGAAACTGCAAGTCGCTTCTGGTGTGAGAGAATTGGCCGTCTACAAGGACGTTGCCCAGGGGACGCCCGGATGATTTGATGTTTTTATCATCCTTATGAGAGGCTTCTCTCATGTCCCTGCATGAGGAGCTGAAGCTGATAGGGCGAGCTCATCCGCCTCTCCCCAGATTCGAACTTGCGACCTGTCGGTCTTCAGTCCTGCCGGCACAGGGGTTTAACCCACTGCACCACTGGGAGTACAACCATTGAATGAAGGGTATTTACCTACAGGTTGACTCACTATTCAAGAATCAAGGTCTAATCCATCTGAGACTTACCAACAGGCTACTGGTCAATTATGATTAAACTAAGAGAAATTGCTTAATTTCATTCCGTGTTCTCTTTCTCTGCATCTTTCTCCCTTTGTTCCTCTTCTTTCTCTTTCTGTTGTTAATGTATTTGTCTACCATTCAGCAAACTGAGACAGCACAAAGCACTCTGGATTAAAGGGCAAGAGAAGAAGGTCTTCAAAAATCCATCACTTTCGAGGTCTCCAAGCAGAGGGGAAAACATATCAACTCACAGATGAGGTAACAAATGGCACGCCAAAAGCTTTCCCTTCTCTCTGTCTGTCTGTCTATCTGGGGACATAAGTGTGCACATCTTCTTTCCTTGACTTTCACTAAGGCAGCACCCAATGCAGCTTGCCATGATAACTAAATTTATTATTAACTGTGTATTTCATGATGTTAGTGACAATATGTTAATGTGATTTTTCACATCCTCCTGCAGTGAACAGATGGCTCCTTTTACTTTACTTTCCACATCAAGTGTGATTATTTCTTGGTGCCAAAAGCCGCCTGCCGCTCCTCGGTCTCCAGTCTAATTTTTTATGTTGGTAAAACACAGCAGGACTTGTTATCCATTGGATGGCATCTTAATAAAAGGAGACGTGCCAACATATTGACATCATGTTCAAGGGGACATTTCATCCCTCCCAACCCTAACCCACTTTCGCCCCTGCCCTTTTCCTTTGCCAACATCTCCCTCTTTATTCTTAGAAGGAGCGGGAGAGAGAAGGGCAAACAAAGACTGACTCCACTAGTTTCAAGATGCTTGATTATTCTTTTTGGGCCAGGTGCCAACCCGTAGATCCAGCGCCCTTTTGTTCTCCTACCCTGCCCCTCACTCAGGGCTCTGATCTCTCATCCTGTCTAATGATAATTAGCCATAACACATTCGGAAGTCAAATGTAAGCAGGAATACATTAACATTGAGATCAGCACTGGGACAAATTTCTTTGGGAAAATGACAAAGGAGGATGGAGTGAGAGAAAGAGAGAGAGATACAAATACAAACACACACACACACACAAAATGAAATACTGGGCAGGAAGATTCACAGTATGACTTTCAGTTATAACTTCATACACTTTTTATTGAAGCTCAAGGACATATGATTCAACAACTGTAATTTACACTTTGCAAATAAGCAAACAATGGTTGGAATCTTATTCTCAGTTAGAGTTGATTCATGGGATTTAGACTACCATTTTCTTGTTCTTCCTTTTGCTGCAAACATAACAAAAAAGTCATTTCTGTTGTTTTTAACCACGTTGGCAAGCCTGAGCTCATCCTGCACTTAGGCTTTTCTAACTTTATCCCTACACATGCTGGCAATTCATTTGAACTCCTTTTTGGTGATTTCCCCCTTTTTCCATTTCTTGTACATGTCTCTTTTAAATTTTAGCTCAGTTGAATGTTCTGACATTCCACAAGGAGATATAAGTAAGAAATAAAATTATTATTATTATTATTATTATTATTATTATTATTATTATTATTATCAACCCCACCAGGCATGGCAATCATAGAAGAACTGTCCTGGAGTCAGCCAACATCTTTTCCCATCTGCTTCTTGCTGGTGTTTGATTGAATTAATGACCAACTGGATTTGTAAATTAGAACAGTGATTTTCAACTTTCCTAATGCCCTGATACAGTTCTTCATGTTGTGGTGACCCCCAACCACAAAATTATTTTGTTGTTACTTCATAACTGTAATTATGCTGCTGTTATAATCATAATATAAATACTGATATGCAGGATATATTTTCATTCACTGGACCAAATTTGGCACAAATACCCAATACACTGAAAATTGAATACTGGTGGGGTTGGGGGGATTGATTTGGTCATTTGGGAGTTGTAATTGCTGGGATTTATAGTTAACCTACAATTCCAAACTCCACAAACATGGATTTGAACCAGACTAGGCACACAGAACTCCCATGACCAGCAGAAAATACTGGAAGGATTTCGTGGGCATTGACCTTGAGTTTTGGATTTGTAGTTCACCCATATCCAGAGAGCACTGTGGACTCAAACAATTATAGATCTGGACCAAACTTAAATGAATACCCAGCATGCTCAAATGTGAACCCTGGTGGAGTTTGGGGAAAATAGACCTTGACATTAGGGATTTGTAGTTGCTGGGAGATATAGTTCACCCACATCGGCAGAGCAATGTGCACCCAACTGATAGATCTGGACCAAACTTGGCACAAATGCCCAATATGACTGACTTTGAATACTGGTGGGTATTTTGGGGGGACTGACCCAACAAATGGGTTCCTAAGATCATCAAAAATATGTGCTTTCTGATGGTCTTTGGCAACCCCTCTGATTACCCCTTCGTGACCCCTTCAGCTTGAGAAAAGCTGGATTAGAGTGCTTGATAAAGACTTAGGAGATCTACATTCAAGTCCTCAACAACCTAAAAAATTCACAGTGTGACCTTGCTGTAAGGCTAAAGTAGAGAGGAGGGGAACTATATACATTATAATCACTGGAAGAAAGGTATGATTTAACTATAAAGTAACTAACTAATGAATAAATATTACATTTTACTGTTTTTATTTTGCTTGTTGTCATCCCAAGAATGTTTTGGTACACACTGAAGGTGAACTCTGTAAGCTGCCCGCTTCCAAGTAGTTAATTTGCACATCATCCTTCAAATATTAAATATTAATAATATCTTCCAAAAAAACCCCATCCAATTTTCAAGGTCTGAGATTATTATGTCCTAAAACACCAACTTCAGATACCTAGTGGAGAATATTTGGGGCATATTTAATATCTAAAGTGTCAGAAGAGGATTTGAGGAGAAAGTCAAGGACCAAATTAGTCAAACTAATCTTTATTTTTTTAAAGCAAGGGAGAGCATGACTTTTGCTTGACATACTTTACTCAAACACATATTACTGCTAAATTTATCATTAATTCCCCCCTCCTTTTAAGAACTGAATGGCTAGTTTTCCAAGCCGAACAGTGCAGGAAGCCCACATAATCTTAATGACAGAATTAAACTCTTCATTAGGCATCATTTTGGTGGCTGGAATGCAGTCTGTCTCCTGATAATGTCTGGTATCATTTAAAGCAAATTAATTCCTCATTTCTTGCTGATGGTCATAATTCTCAGCATGGGACACATTACCAATGACCTTAAGGATGGACATACAACAAACATCGTTAGGAGAACACGAGAATTAAAACTCAAAGAGAAAGACAAGAAACAGCAATATAGAGAAAGGCCTCTCTCCTTCAACCTTTCTTTGGCTTCTGAAACCTCATTTTCATAATTTAATTTATCTGATGTTGGTCAATTACAGACCTCTTTCCCCTCAGGCTCCTTGATAGACTCAGTATACTCTATTATAAAATTGGTTAATTAATAATTCCTCTCTTTTGCCACTAAGCAGACCTGCACGGTTAAATTAAAAGGCTAGAGCTTCATTACACACACATTTGGAGATGCTGGACCACATGTTTGGTTTCACAAGCTGTGGTTAGTGATCATTCCCACCAAGTGTGTGTGGATATTCACATCAGTATATCAGAGCATCTTCACTTAATAGAAAATATGTTTATTTGCATGTGATACATTGAGAGAAAGTGGAGCATTCACAGCCATGTGGCCAAATATAATGTGAAGAATTGGAAATATAGACCATGATCTAACTCTGAGGTGGGGTCAGTGGGTGGAAATATGTGGCCACTGGCCAGCTGTAGCAATCTTACTATGAAGTTTTGTGATGTTAACAAGGTCACTGCAAGGCCAAGGAGGACTGGGAAAATGCAATAATACAGATATATTATTTTAGTCAATATGGACAAGCCCTAAATGGACTTGCACAATGGTTTCCCCTTCAGATCTGCCACAAGATGTCCAGGTCTGCATGCATGGGAAGCCCCATTAAAACAAGCATTGTGTTTGCTTTGAATGCATTGTCCTTGTATGTCATTGGCATTTGGTGATAAAATGTCATATGTTTGCAAGTTTCATATGGGTTTCCCTGTTTAACACATAATTTTTCATCTTCATAACATGATTTTCAGAAGAGACTAGCAAGATGATTTTGGGACCTATGGACCACATGGTCCCCACTTTTAGGGTCCTACAAAGTTATAGTTGGTCAGTAATGGGAGCAGTGCAATAAGGGACTATAAATTAACATTGATGACTCAGACTTCCCCTGGATTATGACTTGGATTATGTGGTTTTAAATAGTTGCATAATGTGTTGTTTTAACTGATTGATTTTAAGGTTGTAATGTGTTTGTTTGTTTATCGATGATATGTGCACACATAGCATCGAATTGTTGCCTTTATAAGGTCGCCCTGAGTTCCTTTTAGGGTTGAGAAGGGTGGGATACAAGTGCAGTACATAAATAAATAAACAAATAGTACTATGATTAACTATTATAGCAAACTGCTATGGAATCCTGGGATTTGTATTTTAGGGATTGATATTTAGAATCCTCAACTAAAGAACTCTAAGGCATGAACAAACTACAAAACCTAGGGTTCCATAGGATATTACCTTGTCATTTTAAATGCAATCACAGTGTTATAACTCAATGTTGTGAAAGGGCCCTTAGACCCCATCTACACTGCCATTATAATACAGATTTTCCCTGTAAATGTAGATGAATTTTGTCTTTTAAAAGATAATTGAACCATCACAGTTTTTCAACCTTGCACGACAATTGAGTCAATTGCCAGCTCAGGTCTTCTATGTTGGTAGGGCAGTGAAAGATTTCTGTTTTAGTCTTTTCTTCAAACATGCAGCATTTTAGACTGCAAAATAGGTCCAGCACCTTGGATAGTTCATATCTCAATAATATAAGCTTCCCACAGTACATTGTATGGCAACTGTGTGCTAAACTCAAAAGGTCTTTGATCTGAATCATGTATGTGTGTTTGCATCTCCAAATTACCTTTTGATTGATGGTGACCCTATGAATGTCATGGGATTTTTTTTAGGTGGTTTTGCTAGCTCCTTCCTCTGAAATATAGCCTATGGACCAGATATTTATTGGCAGCCTCCCATCCATATACTAACCAGGTCTGGATTTCCAAAATCAGATGAGATCTGGTGGCTTTAGAGTTCAGCAGGGCTCTTTTTATGCCCATACCATTCTACATCATGCATCAAGTGTAGTGAAGAGGGCAACATAAAATTCTTTCCAAGCCTAAAACACGAGAGTATCATAAAACATGACTTCAGTGTAAAGACTATGATGACATTTATGGAACAAAGACAACAAATGTGAAGTCCTTCTAGACTGGTCTTGGGTAAAAAATTTGTTCTATCATCAGAAGAGGTAAAGAAGGGTGGCACAATGGGTTCTTCGGGTGGCACAATGGGTTAAACCCTTGTGCTGCTGAACTGCTGACTTGAAGGTTGGCAATTTGAATCTGTGGGACAGGGTGAGCTCCCGTTGTTATTCCTAGTTCCTGCCAACCTAGCAGTTCAAAAACATGCAAATGTGAGTAGATCAATAGGTACTGCAAAAAGACGCTCCATGTAGTTATGTCGACCACATGGCCAGGAGGTGTCTACGGACAATGCAGGCTCCTCAGCTTGGAAATGGAAATTAGCAACTCCCCCAGAGCTGGAAATGAAAGGAGCAGCCTTTGCCTTTGTCTGTGTATTTGTGTCTCATTATATGTCATTGTAATAAGGTATTGAATGATTGCCTGTGTCTGTTTATATGCTGTAATCTTCTCTGAGTCCCCTCGGAGAGAAGGGTGGAATATAAATAAAGCATTGTTATTATTATTATATTAAAGAAAAAGAGGATTCAGCTAACTATTGACTCAGGCAAAACAGTAAATTGTGTATGCCTGATGTAAAGATCCACAATGTCTAAAGCCAGCCATGTTTAGCAGGAAATGTTACAATTTCCCAAATACAGAGGGAAGCCAGGCCATACATATGCATACATGTGTTTTGTATAAAATTTGAGTGAGAGATTTCTAATGTATCAGTTGCCCTTTGGAAAAAGGACCACCTCACTCAGAAATACCAAATCTGGAGAGAAATCAAGACAAAAATTTATCTTGTCTTTAAAAGGGAATGCAAATGCTGACATATTCTCAGGGGCAGATGGATTTATGACTAACTCCTACAGCCTAAAGCTGGGCCCAGGCATTTGAAGCAGGACTGTGTCGTGGCTCAAATTAATCCATTCCCTAATTGAGAGTCTTGAACAATTAACATCAGAAAAATGTTCCCTGTTCCATTGCTGACTGTCCAGTCTATTAGTAACTTTGCTAAGAGTTCAAGAAAGCAAAGGAGATTTCATTACATCTGTCTCTGCTTTCCTGTAGCCTATTAATCACTTTTTCACAAGATGTCATCCGAGTTAATGATGTGATCCATTTCACCACCATAGGTGACTGTTTATCTTTCCAATGTCATGCGATAATTCCAGCAGCTTAATCTTGGTCAATAATGCAAACTGTACTACTATCTTGGTTTTGATGGTCATCTTCAGCAACAATTATGTGGAAATGAAAGTGCAAGTGCACACATGTAGAGAACTGTGGACGTTGCAGTGTCTCATTGGCCAAGTTTGAAGCATTTATTTTCTGGTGCATTCGAGAGAGTTCGGAATGGGAATGCTGCACAATCAAGCAGTGCTTCAAAATATTATCTTCATTGCCAACAGTTTATTTAATTTATATCCCGCTTTTCTTTACCTTTCGGACCGCATCTTGGCCTACGAGCCTACGAGGACCTTGAGATCGTCTGGGGAGGCCCTTCTCTCGATCCCGCCTGCCTCACAGGCACGGCTGGCGGGGACGAGGGAGAGGGCCTTCTCGGTGGTGGCCCCCCGGCTATGGAACACTCTCCCTGCAGACATCAGACAGGCGCCCTCCCTCATGGCCTTCCGAAAAAGCCTTAAGACATGGCTGTTCGAGAGGGCATTTAATTAAGTGCAACAACAATGTGGTAAAGAAGATCGGAATGGAACAAGGAATATGAGACTGGTTATGATTCTACTAAGAGACGAAGCGGATTTTTAGTGTTGTCTGTAATTGTTGTATAATCTATATGTTGTTGTAATTGGTTTCCTTTGTAAACTGTCTTCTATATGTGTTTGTACACCGCCATGAGTCGCCCTAATGGGCTGAGAATGGCGGTTAATAAGTACATCAAATAAATAAATAAATAAATAAATTTTCTTCCAATATTCCATCCAAAGCAGCTTACAATTACATGTGCAATTAAAAGGGAAAGGATAACTGCCTTTCCCCCAGTGACTATAGGCTCTGTTTTTTTTGGGGGGGGGGGGGCACGGTTGTCCACACTCTAGTTACATCCCATATAGACTACTGCAACACTCTCTACATAGGGTTGTCTTTGAAGTCGGTCCAGAAGCTTCAACTAGTCCAACGAACAGCAGCCAGGTTGTTAACAGGAGCGGCGCTCAGGGAGCATACAACCCACTGGCTGCCAGTTTGCTACCGAGCCCAATTCAAAGTGCTGGCTTTGGCCTATAAAGTCCTAAACAGTTCTGACCCAACTTACCTGTCCGAACCTATCTCCCCTTATGAACCACTGAGGACTCTAAGATCATCTGGGGAGGCCCTGCTTTCGGTCCCGCCTTCATCACAGGCACGTTTGACGGGGACGAGAGACAGGGCCTTCTCGGTGGTGGCCCCTCAGCTATGGAATGCCCCCCCCCCCTAGGGAAATCAGATCTGCTCCCTCCCTCTTGACATTTCGGAGGCAAGTTAAAACGTGGCTATTCGAGCAAGCGTTTACAAATACAGAGTAGCTAATATGGGAAATCGAATGACCTGACAATGGAATTGGACAATGCTTGAGAATAATGAGATGCTGATGATGTTGCTTTTATTGTTTTTATGTTGTCTTATATGGCTTAATGTTTTTTTTTAATCTATTATGATTTATGTATACTGATTTGTTGGAAACCACCTTGAGTTGCCAATTGGCTGAGAAAGGCAGTATACAAATACAGTAAATAAATAAATAAATAAATTGTCCACAAAAGTTGACAATTGCATTGGCTAAGAAAACATAAATTTAGCTGAATGAGCTCTTATAAATTAAGGATACACTTTTTTCGTATTCTGAAATGTGACATGAAAGTTGGGTTAATATTTGGGGTGGATATTTTCATAACAATTCTTAATATTTGCTTGGAGTCCTTTTGGATTGCCCCCAATAATAATTCCACTCCCTCCCAGTAATGACATATTCCTTGAATTCTATAGATTTCAGACACTGCAGAATAAGGCAATGAAAATCATTCCCGCCTTAAATTCTTATACATACATTTTTTTGGTCACTTTGTGTACCCATTTTCTATAGATGCCTAGACTGTTTTTCTAAATATGCCATCAAAGTTTAAGTCACTGCAAAGTTAGACATTTGGGGACTGGCCAAAAAGGTCATTGGAAGACATAGAATTCTTAGTTAGCCATACACCTGATTGGTGGAAGGGAGAGATATAAATGTTGCTAATAAAACAATTACTAACTAATACATTGGAGGTAAACTGATGTGGAAAAAGACGAAACTGGAAAAGCATGGAAGTCAACTGCACATGCCTGAGATTTATAATATCTTTGTATTGTACGCTAAGCATGTGCATCAATGCCAATTATATAAACAGAAACAAAACATTAAGAATACACTTTTTTAATATTCTGAAATGTGACATGAACGTTGGGTTAATATTTGGGGTGGATATTTTCATAACAATTCTTAATATTTGCTTGGAGTCCTTTGGATTGCCCCCAATAATAATTCCTCTCCCTTCCACTCAAACATCCCCAGCTCGAAAATATTTTTAATCCAAAAAACAAACTTTGATTTTTCTATTTTACTATGTCAGTAATGGGGCATCCATGGATCTTGGCGTCCATGGGCTGTTCTGGCACAAAATCCCAGTAAATACCTAGGGTTTAGTATATTCATTTGATGAGTTATATACCCTTATTAGTAGATAGTAGCACATACTCAGGGTGGAAACAATACAATTATGCACAACATTAAACTCAATATTTAAAGCTTATCCCCATAGTAAAATCCTAAAAGTACATTTGCAATGAGTGAATTGTCTCAATTCAGAACTGGGCTGGGAAGATTGATCTGATCATCTGCATTACATACCAGGAAAATCAATTTTTCCCAGGGATTTAAGTCTCTAGGATACTCTGATTCAGATGTTACGGGAGATTAATTTTCCTAAGTTTAGTGAAGATAGGAAGCTACCTTTGAACAATCCAAGGTACCAGGGGAGAACTAGCCTGGCACAGTAGTGTTGGACAAGGTTTCAAGTCCCACTTAGCAAAGAAAATCAACTAGGTGACCTTGGACAAGTTATGCACTCTTAGCGCCAGAGAAAGACAATGGCAAGCTCCTCTTAACAAATCTTGCCAAGAAAACCCCATGGTAGGCTTAGCACAGAGACTCCACAATTCAGAAACAACTTGAAGACACACAACAATAAAAGGCACCAAGGGGGCAGCTGAAGCAGACTGATTGAAATTGGTGCTTCCCAAGGTAGCTGATGCATATGACCAACATTATTTTTTCCAGTGTGCCAGGAATTACAGATGTTTCCTTATTTCCTGGAAACTCAACAGGAATGAACAGCCTGTAGCATGTGGACTGGTACCAGTTCATGGACCATCATTTTGGGAAACAGTGGCCTAGATGACAATCCAAAAAAAGCTGAACTTTTGCAGACAATCATGTCCAAGTTTACAATTGAACTGACAGTTATGAGTTGGCCAATTTTTATCCCATGCTGGATGAGTAAACATGTAGGCGACACTGTATCTTCAGACTTGTATCCCATAATCGGTTCCAATGGTGTGAAGAGGTCAAAGGCACATTCTCTCCAATGCAAAGCCAAGTGTAATTAGGAGTGCTGATCAAGATGTATTTCTGTACCATTAAGCACTAAGCTCTGGCTTTCATTGATCTTCGCGGCACGCTCTGACAGGATGCAGCTGTCCAGCTGTCCTCTGGACCCATCGCAGAGTATGACTGCTCCTAGGCCACCACCTCTCAGGAGAGGGACATTTGGTACCAGCTCCTTAGCTGGAGGCATAGAGAAGGGATAGTTGATGAGATAGTTTCTCTGGCACAGCAAGACAACAACCCAAGGCCTTGCAGAACTGAAATCACCTGCAGCTTGGAAGGAAGGAGTATAATGACCTTCACGTGCCGAGCTATTTCAATATACTTTTTGCTTCCAAGTAGACATTTCTGGCGTACAGGGCTGGAACAAAAAATGTGTCATGAGTAACCTTGTGCTGCTTCTGGAGAGTCACATGAAACAATTTTGTACAAATGGTTGTGCACCAGCATCTGAACAAAAGGATATTTATTTATAATATTTATTCTACTATTTGAAAAGGCTCCCAGACTAACCTACATATATTAGTAACAAGACATAAGTAACATGAGTTTGTTGTGTTCAGAGTATTGTTATCTGCTGAGTTCAATCCCATCTTGGGAGAAACATGAGATATAAATCCAACAAAAAGAAAAAAGGAAGAAAGGTCATTTGTACAGACTTGTCTGATCAATAGGAGAAAGTAGTTTGACATATGATAGAGCAACTAAAAACCCATTGCAATCATAGGCTCCATCAAGAGGAGCAGATGGAAGTAATAATACCATTCTATTGGTCAGACCTCATCTGGAATCCTTTGTCCATTTCTTGGCACCATGATTCAAGAAGCATAGAGACATGCTGGAAGGTATATGGAGAAGTGTGACCAAAATGGACAAAGATCTGGAAACCAAGAATCTCTATGAGGAGCAGCTTAGGGAGTTGCATATGTTTTAGCCTGGAGAAAAGAAGGTTAAATGGTACATAATAGCTGTGTTTAGATATTTAAAAGGGTGTCATATTGAAGCCAGATTGAGTTTAATTTTTGCTGCTTCAGAGACTAAGATGGAGCAATGGATAAAAACTACAGGAAAAGAAATTCCACATAAATGTTAGCAAGAACTTCCAGATGGTAAGAGCTGTTCAACAGTGGAATATGCTTGTTGGCCATCTCTTAGGAGTGCTTTAATTATGTATCCCTGTATGGCAGAAGGAGATTGGACTGGATGGCCTTTATGGTCACTTCCAACTATGATTCTATATAGTCTGTGATTCTATATATTGTTGGTGCCAACTAAAATAGACCCATTGAATTAAAGGGATTTACCTACTTATTAGGATTCATGAAGAAGTGAAGGAAGGTGGTGTGGCAGATTCTTGCACTATACTTACTTACTTAGGCAATCCCTCGTAGCCCAAGGATGATGATCCTCCAAGTGTAGTGTCTTGATGGTGGGTCCATAGGAGACTGCAGAGCCCTATTCTTGATCTGCATGTTCTCCTGCAGTGAGGACATTGGTTTCCAGTGAAAGGCAGTCTCGGTCAGAGTTGGCTTGATGTGCCTTCCTCTTGAAACATTTCTCCCTTGCGCCCTCCATTCATGCCTCTTTGAATTCTGCAGCACTGCTCGTCGCAGCTGACCTCCAGTTTGAGTGCTCAAGGGACAGGGGTTCCCAGTTCTCGGTGTCTATGCCACAGTTTTTAAGGTTGGCTTTAAATCCCTCTTTAAATCTCTTTTCCTGCCCGCCAACTCTTGCACTATGGAGTACTATAAGAGTTACCACAGCAGTTGAATGGCAACCACATCAGCTTAATTGTACTGGCAAACCTGGTGCAGAGGTTACAGGACAAGACGCTTTCCAATTTCCCTCTTAGTTCTTTCATTTGCAATTCAGCAGAATCACCTTTTCTCAGGATATGCAGAAAATAAGGTGTTAAGAGACAGCCGATGGCTTCCATGTCAGGGCAGTGATGCATCCAGTTCAGATTCTGGACTGAACTTAAAGGAGGTGTCCCCTAAATAAGTTCAGGACTGTAGTGTTAAAACTAAAACCATTATGCTGATGAAAAAGGGATAGCCAGTTGCAAATGAGCTATTGAATAAGTTAATATCATGGTTTGTAGCAACTTGAAGCCCCGGTGGCGCAATGGGTTAAACCGCTGAGCTGCTGAACTTGCTGACTGAAAGGTCAGTGGTTTGAATCCAGGAAGCCAAGTGAGCTCCCGCTGTTAGCCCCAGCTTCTGCCAATTTAGAAGTTTGAAAACATGTGAATGTGAGTAGATCAATAGGTACCACTCTGGTACCCAGGTAATGGTGCTCCATGCAGTCATGTCAGCCACATGACCTTGAAGGTGTCTGCAGACAACACCGGCTCTTCGGCTTAGAAATGGAGATGAGCACCACCCCCAGAGTCACACACAACTGGACTTAATGTCAGGGGAAAACATTTACCTTTACTTTTACTACAGCAACTAAGTTTTAAGATCAGTATGTGTTTTGAATTGGACTGACACATTAGTTTATTCAGCACCTAATGTGCATCAACACTATAGAATCAGTGGAGTTTGACATCACGTTAACTGGTATAGGTCTCCTATAGAATCACAGGAGCTGTAGCTTGATAAAGTCTTTAGTGTTCTCTGCCAATAAGTGCTGATGTCTCAACAAGCTGCAAATCCCAGGATTCCATAGTATTGGGCCACTGTGGCTAAATTTGTCTCAAACTGCATTCATTGTACAGTGTAGCTGCTGTCATAATCTTTGAATACTTAATTCCTTGAATCCCTTTATATTCAATCAAGATAGTGATGAATTGAGGTTGCCACCTTTCCTTTTTTTTTCTCCTGGTGGCATTCTTCATTTTTAAGAGACATTATCCTTTTCATGCTAGAAAAAACAGTAGGTTAGGTAAAGGTTTTCCCCTGACATTAAGTCCAGTCATGTCCAACTCTGTGGGTTGGTGCTCATCTTCATTTCTAAGCTGAAGAGCCGCCATTGTCCATAGACACCTCCAAGGTCATGTGGCCAGCATGACTGCATGGAATGCTGTTACTTTCCTGCCAGAGTGGCATCTATTGATCTATTCATATTTGTATGGTTTCGAACTGCTAGGTTGGCAGAAGCTGAGGCTAACAGAGGGAGCTCACCCCGCTCACCAGATTTGAACCAGCAACCTTTTGGCCAGCAAGTTCAGCAGCTCAGTGGTTTAACCCACTGCAGCACCAGGAAAAAGCAGTGCTCAATACAATTGGCTGATACAGAATTGGAGAGTGGATGTTTTAAGTTGTTTCAGAAATCTTGTCAAACTCTGTAGGTTCCATATATAAAATCTGCATGCAGAATGGGAAAAAACAGAATGGAATCTGAATTCCCTGGGCAGAAATGCCCCTGTATTTGAAGCAAACTTGTAGCATATAGAGTATTGATCCAGGCTTTTCCTAGTGAAATGGAGTGTGCCAATTCCAGGGACTACCCTGTAAAGGGGCACTCTTGAGTTGTAACTACCAGTGGGTGTTTATGACAAGTGAGGAGCCAAGCTTCCAGCTGAATTTCCATTTAGTTATTTTTGTTTTAATGTATGTGTGAATCAATTAATCCTGTCATAGAAGGGCATCGTAAACTGTGTGCCAGAGTTAATGAGTCAGACATTATCACATCATTACACCAGCTGGCATAATGTAGCATGTGTTGTTTGTCATAATATACACTGCCATGCTTAACAACCATTAATTGTTTACACGAGCAGTCATATTTTTTTTAATTCCAAGAACCTTTGGTGACTGGTTAGTATTTTAAAAGGGAACTACTCTTACAGACAGTTAGTGATGCCCAGTTGAAAGGTGCATGAATAATGAAAGAAAGAGAGAGATGTCCGTGCTTTGAAAAGTTACTTTGGAGAATTGCGACTCCTTGAATCCCTTAACCATCATGACCAGTGAATCCTCTAACCATCATGACCAGTGGCTATATATGCTGAGGAATTGTGAGAGTCCTAGAATCATAGAATCATAGAGTTGTAAAGGACCTTGTGGGCCATCCAGTCCAACCCCCTGCCAAAAAGCAGGAAAATCCCAAAGCACCCCCAACAGATGGACATCCAGCTTCTGTTTAAAAGCCTCCAAAGAAGGAACCTCCGCCACACTCCAGGCAGAGAAACAGAGAAACTCTCTGATGCTCTGAGATAGATGAACCAGAACTAGAAAAGTTTATTTTAAAAAGTAATTAATTGACTTCTTTTTTTCACAGTAATTAGCTACTTTGAGCACCCACCCAGAAATAAGGGGGTGGACACAAATAATGAGTAAACTAATGGCCACATTTATTAAAACTCTGCAAAGAGGTCGATCTAATGTAGAAATCAGCTGGGGTCAGCATTTCTACTCGTCAGTCGAGCATTCCCATTTTCCACACATACTGCCAAACATGGCAGAATTAGACCCATTTCCTATACAGTTCAACCCCATATACACAAGGAAATGTGAAACCATGAGTAATAGCAAACCCTGTTGAATGACTTTCAATGGAAGCATACCAAACATTTCTGCCAGGGGACCCAGAAAATGCCTAGAGAAAACATTTTTTGGAACATGGGTAAGTGAAACTGCAGGGACTGGTCCCACAGATATGAGGTCATACTATATTTTTATAAGAATGCAATACAGAGTTGGCATAAAATCCCTTTAAATATATTTTCTCAGATTTGCCAATCAGGTGCACTGCGGTCAAATAATGGTGGTTAGGACCTCTGAAAGGGACTCCTAAAGTGTCTCCTCTTCTGGGTTGTTGTAGGTTTTTTTGGGCTATATGGCCATGTTCTAGAGGCATTCTCTCCTGACGTTTCGCCTGCATCTATGGCATGCATCCTCAGAGGTTGTAAGGATGCTTGCCATAGATGCAGGCAAAACGTCAGGAGAGAATGCCTCTAGAACATGGCCATATAGCCCGGAAAAAAAACTATGACAACTCAGTGATTCCGGCCATGAAAGCCTTCGACAATACATTGTTTCCTCTTCCATTTGTCACTGCTCCCTCTGAGGCAGCCTTTCTATCTATTTAGTGCCCCCTGTGGTTGCATCTGAGTATTGGAGCAAGAGGCTCATAAGCCATCAATGTAGGTTGTTTTAAAAAATAAAATAACAGACAAAAAGGATGGGTTGTTTTTACTTTTTAAAATTTAAACCCTGCCAGTATTTTAATTTGGATAGTGAAAGGTATGCATTCCACTTTGTTACAGATCAATCAAGCCATGTATGGGCATATGAAGAACAAACATACATACATATTTTCACTTTTTATATAGAGAGATAAGGTAGGATTCACCTTGGGAGGAGGCATGAATTTTGGAGGAAGGAATATCCACAATTTGGTAATCTATAGGAAGAGCTTGAAGACGTGGCTGTCCCAATGTGCTTTCCCAGAATAGGAATCTCCTAGCATCATGTCCCAAATGCACTTTATTAGAGATTTAAGATTGTCTGCACACCGCACTTATCTCCAAAAACCTACCCATTTCACCTGTCATTTCCAGCATTTTTAAATTTTTATTCATTACATTTGACCCGGCCTCAGTTTTAAATGTGTCGTGGTGTTATTGTCTAATGTTTATTGCTATTGTTTTAATGTTTATTGTTTTGCTTTATGGGTATTTATTGTTGTATTGCTATGCTGTTGTTATATTGATGTGTTGGGCCTTGGCCTCTTGTAAGCCGCATCGAGTCCTTCGGGAGATGTTGTTGTTGTTCATTTGTTCAGTCGTCTCCGACTCTTCGTGACTTCATGGACCAGTCCACGCCAGAGCTCCCTGTCAGCCATCACCACCCCCAGCTCCTTCAAGGTCAGTCCAGTCACTTCAAGGATGCCATCCATCCATCTTGTCCTTGGTCAAGATAGATGGATGTTAGTGGGGTATATATGAAGGTTAATAATAAATAAATAAATAAATAAATAAATAAATAAAGGCACACAGATGACTCCATACTACTAGCAGTAAATAGCAAAAACTTGGAACAATACATTATAACTTTATAAACAACATAGAACCAAAGGCAATATAAAATTGATACTACAAAGAATTTAGGTTCTCTGTGTGTACATAATTTTTTTTCACATGTAGCAAAGTAAAGGAAAAGGTTTCCCCTTGATGTTAAGTCTAGTAGTATCTGACTCTGGGGGTTGGTGCTCATCTCCATTTCTAAGCTGAAGAGCCGGTGCAGTCCATAGATGCCTCCAAGGTCATGTGGCTAGCATGACTGCATGGAGAGCCATTACCTTCCCACAAGACCACTACCTATTGATCTACTCACATTTGCATGTTTTTGAACTGCTAGGTTGGCAGAAACTGGGGCTAACAGCGGGAGCTCATCCCGCTCCCCAGATTCAAACTGCTGACCTTTTGGTCAGTAAATTCAGCAGCTCAGTGGTTTAACTCACTGCACCATATAAAACAACACATGCTCCTTTTCACATGTAATGTTCTACAAATGTACACTGTATCCCTGAATCCATACAGTAATTTATACATAATGTACATATTTGCTGTTACATGCATTAACTCTTGCCTGACAAACTACTGTAATTAATGTAATTGTTTGATTACATTAATTATTTCTCTATATTGACTACTAATGCATTGATTATTATAATATACTACCTGGCTATTAACCTGTGTGTCTTCATGACATTCATGGCTTATGGCAACTTTACCCAAACTTTCACTGGATTTACTGAGTCTGAGAGTGTGTAACTTGCCCAGGGATCACCCTGTGAGTTCCCATGGCCAAAAATGGATTTGAGTCCTTGTCTCCAGATTGATAGTCCAACACTCAAACCATCAAACCACGTGACATGTAGGGCTTATGGCAACCCTAACCAAACCTTCACTGAGTTTACTGAGGCTGATAGTCTATAAATTGCCCATGGATAATGCTGTGGGTTTCCATGGCCAAAAATGGATTTGAGTCCTGAGTTCCAGATTGCTAGTCCAACACTCAAATCACATTAGCTTTCATGTTAACCAGTAAAGGAGTTTGCATTTCACATTTTAGTTCTTGTGATGCTGAATACAAGGCATCATAACTGGCCTTAAGTTGAGGTGGAACATAAATAGTTGGACATCTCTCTTTATAGGTGAAATAAAATGCACACAAAAAGCAACATAGTGTAGTGGCTTCAGCACTGAACTATGACTCTGGAGACTAGGGTCTGAATACTTGCTCAGTCATGTCAGCCTACTAGTGACCTTGTCCAAGTCACCGTCCCTCAGAGGAAGACAATGGTGCCAAGCTACCTCTTAACTGATCTTGCCATGAAAACCCTGTGACAAGTTCAGTTAGGGTTGCTATAAGTCAGGAATGACTTGAAGGCACACAACAACAACAAAGAGAAGCACAACATATTGTCCTCAATGTTTCACCCCTACCTCCCTCCCCATCTCTGATCACCTGGGGCTGTCAAGCAGGAGTATGCAGATTGGGCCAGTTTGATCGCAAAAGCTTGGCTGATAGAAATTTCTTGGCTGCCCGAAGACAACATTTGGCCACTCACTGCCACAAACCCAGGCTTACCAGCTTTCTGAGCATTAGATTCCATCTGCTTCTGGCCAGGCTTTACAGCCATATGGCTTTGTACAGCCAAAGGCTAGGTATGTGTTTAAGAATGAGACCACAGGAGCAGTCAAGAATGCTGGATTTAACCCATTAGTGTACACAGTGAAAAAGCAACTTCTGGGGGGAAAGACCTATTGACGCTTGGGATGATAATAATAATAATGATCAAAATAGGTTAACAATGAAGATGAGAGGATAAAAATGGAGCCATCTCATAAGGCAAAAAGTAGACTCACCTACAGCAATTAGGGATAGAAGAAGGAGATTTGTATTTTATGCTAAGGCTTAGCCAAAATGAAGCTGATTTTGCATCATTTTTTGGGGGAGCACCACAGATCCAGGCCTCATCTATACTACCATATAATACAGTTTCAGAGTACAGTTTAACCACATTGAAGTGCATTATATGGGAGTGCAGACTCATATAATCAGTTCAATGCAGTTAAACTGCATTCTGAAACTGCATTATACGGCAGTATAAATGGGGGCCCAGAACTCTCCAGTTTCATTGTTTTTTTCTCGGAACTCCCGGTGGCGCAGTGGGTTAAACCCCTGTGCCGGCAGGATTGAAGACCAACAGGTCACAGGTTCGAATCCGGGGAGAGGCGGATGAGCTCCCTCTATCAGCTCCAGCTCATCATGCGGGGACATGAGAGAAGCCTCCCACAAGGATGATTAAAAAACATCAAATCTTCCAGGCATCCCCTAGGCAACGTCCTTGCAGACAGTCAATTCTCTCACACCAGAAGCGACTTGCAGTTTCTCAAGTCACTCCTGGCACAACAAAAAAAATATGTTTTTCTCGGGACCATGTTGAAGGGATGGTGATAGAGAAAATATCATCCATGAAGATTTTAAGGAAAGCAATGGTGCAAGGCAAGATTCCACTATGCCAGTGTTTCTCAACCTTCCTAGTGCTGTGACCCCTTAATACAGTTCCTCATGTTGTGATGACCCCCAACCATAAAATTATTTCCATTGCTATTTCATAACTGTAATTTTGCTACGGTTATGAATTGTAATATAAATATCTGATATGCAGGAAATATTTTGATTCACTGGGCCAAATTTGGCACAAATACGCGATAAGCCCAAATTTTAATATTGCTGAGGTTGGGGGGGGGGGTGAATTGATTTGGTAATTTGGGAGTTGTAGTTGCTGGGGTTTCTAGTTCACCAACAATAAAAGAGCATTCTGAATTCAACAATGGAACTGAACCAAACTTCAGAGTATCTGTCCGAATGTATCTCCCTCTACGTCCCACCCCGGAGTTTGAGATCATCTGGGGAGGCCCTGCTCTCGACCCCACCACTATCACAAGTGAGGTTGGTGGGGACGAGGGGCAGGGCCTTCTCAGTGGTGGCCCTTCACCTATGGAACTCACTCCCGGGAGAAATTAGGTCATCAACATCCCTCCTCTCCTTCAGGAGGAAAGTAAAGATGTGGTTGTGGGACCAGGCCTTTGGGCAATCTGACAACTAGATAAGGACAATCAGACGACTAGGACTGACAGGACTGACAAAGTGGAATTGGAAATTAGACTATGAGATGGCGAATGCTGACCGTTAATGAGGAGTAATGGGTTTGTACTGGTTTTATTGGTTTTATTGTTGTAATACAGGAACTGTTGTTTAACTGTTAATTGCTGCTATATTGTTTTACTACTGTTATGTGATGCCGGCATCGAATTGTGCCTTTGTAAGCCGCCCTGAGTCCCCTCCGGGGTGAGAAGGGGGGGGGGGGTAGAAGTAACCTAAATAAATAAATAAATAAATAAATAAATAAACTTGGCACACAGAACTCTCATGACCAACAGAAAATAATGGAAGGGTTTGGTGGCCATTGACCTTGAGATTTGGAGTCGTAGTTCACCTACATCCAGACAGCATTGTGGATCTGGACCAAACTTAGCACAAATACTCAATATGCTCAAATGTGAACACTGGTGGAGTTTGAGGAAAATAGACCTTGACATTTGGGAGTTGAAGTTGCAGGGATTCATATTTCACCTACAATCAAAGAGCATTGTGAACCCCACCAACAATAGAATTGGGCCAAACTTCCTACACAGAACCTCCATGACCAACAGAAAATACCGGGTTTTCTGATGGTCTTTGGTGACCCCTCTGACACCCCCTCACACCACCAACCCGTCCCGACACCCAGGTTGAGAAATGCTGCTCTATGAGATTGGTCTGAATTGGCTTTGTTTGTTTGTCTTCTGTGCCAGGATAGGTGAGGATTTTGTTTCATGTTGGATTTTTCAATGTGAAAATGAAGCCAGCATCTGCATCGTTTGGAAATGTTCCCGAAAGGATTCTGCAATGAGAGTGCCATTATAAATAAGTCCTTCTTGCACACCCTCACATAGTATGTTAAAATCAGCCATCCATATCCACAGGTTCTGTATCCATAGATTCAACTATTTATTGCTTAAAACATTTTTTTAAAGAAAATCCAACCTTGATTTTACTATTGTATATAAGGGACATACATTTTCGACACTTGGCACATAGACCCAACATGGCCAGCTGTATATACAGACCTGGTTTAGGGAGGATTGACCCACAATTCTGGGAATTGTAGTTTACCCACATTGTTATGTATTTTCTAATGGGAGCATTCATTTAAAAAATCAAAGACCATTTAGTTACTAATTAACTAAATAATATTACCTAATACCCCAAAACAAACAATGCTTTTTTCAAATAACCCAGGCACCGCTGGGTACCCAAGTTAGTAAGAAATAAAAATCACAGAACAAGAATAAAGCTATCATTGGGAAAATCAGAACATGGGAGAATTTGAATTCTATCTGGGGAAAGAATTGTTGCTTTTGACATTGTGTTTTTGGATGATTTTAGTATGGCTAAAAGCAGCACAATTTGAGGGGGAAACCGTGCAAAGGTGTATGAAAGCAAAATGTTTCTCTCATCAACTGTCCACTTTCCCCTTTATCTGGATTGCCTAGAAGAGAGTGAAGGTAAACCCTGTTTATCACACCTGATTTCCAAGACCAAGGGATGATAATATAATCCCCTATAATGAAATTGAATCTTAGGGGAAGCAATATCACTGGAGCCCTGGGGCTCCATATTGAGGAAATGATTTTACCTCTTAGATGGACTTACAGTAATTGTCTAAAGGCTTGCTTACAATCTCTGAAAACTGTAATGAAATCTGTAATCCTGACCTGCTGGTTATGAGCTGTACAATTACTTGGGAGTATATTTAGAATAAATAATCCATCATCAAAAAGCCCTAAATATTCCTAGGCTTCTGATATAAGACACTACATCCAAAAGCTGGATTATGATTACTTTGACAAAAAGGAGGTACTCATCACTGGACTTTGATCCTTCCATAAGCCCTCATCACATCCTTCATAAATGACTTCTTTTCTTTGAGATCTGTTGAGCAGGAACGTGTTTTGAAAACCACCAGTATTAACCAACAGGAATTTATTAAAGAAAATTGTTTTGATTCTTGCCCCATAATAACAACACAAAGCTTAAAGGTTACAATATAGAAGGGAGCTGCAAAGAGAAGGTAGTTAGCTTGGATTAACCTTCAGATATGAACCCTGCCCTTTGGTTGCTGTTAAGTGTGCTTTGACTAATGCTGACCCTATAAACGGGGTACTTTCAAAAGGTTGTTGTTGTTATCATTATATCCCACCTTTCTCCCAATAATGGGCTTCAGAGTGGTTAACAAAATATTTAAAACAATACAAATTGAAAACAATACAGAAACATTTAATATAATATAAATGTAAATATAATTTTTAAAAAACTTACAATTCATGAAAATACATTAAAAAAAAACCCTAGATGCAAGCCCTAAAAACAGCACTGGCCAGCATTAAAGGCCTGAGGGTGCAAAAAAGCTTTGAGCTGCCAATGGAAGGACAGAAAGGACAGAGCCTTTTCCACTATTCAGGGTCTAGTTATTGTGTTGTTGTTGTTGCTGCTGTTTTAATTGTTGTATTTGGGCTCGGCCTCTTGTGAGCTGCACCGAGTCCTTCAGGAGATGGTAGCGGGGTAAAAATAAAGGTTTGTTGGTATTATTATTATTATTATTATTATTATTATTATTATTATTAGAGCACTGGTTCTTAACCTGTGGGCCGCAGACCACCAGTGGGCCATGAGGATGAAAATCTGATCCGTGAGCCTCCTTCTCCTATTTTTTTATTTTATTTTATTTTATTTCTGCACCGCCTGCCACTCCTTCCCTGCTGCTGACCATGGCATATGGTCTGTATCAGAAACTAGAGATCTTGTGGTCTATCCAATTCAATTTTCTGAATCAGCACCCCAAACCAAATCTAAAGTTGACCAAAAACTGATTCATAACCCTTTTGATACTAATATTGGAGAATGGTCCCTGGTCAAAGTGGTCCCTCGTCAAAGGGTCCCTGGTTAAGTGGTCCCTGGTGAAAAAAAGGTTTGTAACCACTGGTCTAGGCATACAGACCTTTCAAAAGTCATGAAACTATCCCCAGTCCTCCTATCCTTCTTCTAAATTCTGGCTATCCAAGGGACTGAACCCTATTGCAAGCATAGATTCAGCTCCAGTAAAATCACAACCAAACTTACAACCTTATCCCAGCCTAATCCCCCCTTTTTTCTTACCATTATTAGACACTGGCAAAATGGAGTCCCACCATGATGCAAAGCTGGGGCTGTGCATGGAAATCCATCTCGCCAGTGTGTGAAGAGAGTCAGAAGACTTCATTTTTATGAGCTGGGTGTTTGCTGACTCTTGATTGAAGACAGCGGTGGGAAGCAGAGGAAAGCCAGAAGAAGATGGGGAAACGTTGTGAGATGACTGACCATCCCTGAAGATTGTAGGTAGGGTCCCTACTCTTAAAGATGCTTTCCCCTGCTTTCCTCGCCCTTCCCTCCTGCCCGTGGGATAAAGTCCTGAGCAGAATGTACAGCCTCCATTGCCGATACTCAAAGTTATGCCATTACACAAACCATCTTTTGTAGTTTTACCTGAGGATTTTAGGGACTGAATCTGGGGCATTCTCCCTGCAATGTGTGTACTCCAGCACTGCTCTTTGACCTTTCCAATTTCCAGAACACATATCCAAAAAGATGATGCCTATGTGATTCTTCTCCCAGATTTTTCTGTTTCAAATCTCGTTGATGGTCTACGCAAAGGAAGAAAGGGAGTTGAATTCATACAATACTCTTCTCTCTTTGCCAGGCAGATGTTTCAAGAAGGCTTAAGATATAGCTGGCTTGAGCCAATAAATCCTAGTTGTTCTTAATCAAAATCATATTATTTTCCAAGTATTTCATTTACAATAAACATTTTCTCTCGTATTATTGCTTAAAGGCTATTTGAATTGTTTTTGTTATTATTTGCATCTGGATGCCAACTTTTTTCCAGTGTAGGATCAAGGTAGTTTCTAAAACAATCAGTTAAAATATACTCACAAACTTTTGCTACCCAGACATAGGAAATATATCCCTTTTGAACCACAACACCCTGAATTTTCTGGCAATATTCCACCTAGTGAATTCTGTGAGTTGCAGTCCAAAATGATCTTCCCACAAGCTCTGATACTACCATGGCTTCCCTACTACCTACAATAATATTAACCCTGCATGACATTCACACAGCTTCCCAAATCTTTCAAACCCAAGAAGTCTGTGTGCTGGAAAAGATGAAAACAGCTTGTTGGGAAAAGGGTTAAAGCAGCTGGTGGACAGCTTCCCTGCTTTCAGCTCTCAAGAGTGTGGCAAAGTGTATTGTTTGGCGTAATCACGACAAAGATCCGCATGTGTATGCCTTCAATAATTCATGTTTGCAGCTTGTCTCACTGTGGGGACAGATGTCAGCGAAATCAGCAACAGCCGATCCTGCTGATCCTTTGCATAAGCAGGTGCCGGCTGATCCCATGGTGGCAACTCTCCTTGGGAACATGTCCACCAATGCAGACATTGGGTCCACAAGAAGAAGAGTGCTCCTGGATATTCCGGGGCAGGTGAACAAACATTGGATCTCTCAGTCCTAATTTTAGTCAAGGGAAGTTATGTCTGCAGATGTCACTGTAATTGTATATTTTCTACCCATCTGATTTTTCCCTTACTTTCTTTCCTCCCTTCTCTCTTGTTGAAGCAGTAGCAACAAATGGCTTCCAGTTCAGTGGGATTATGATCCAGGTTTTTGTCTGAACTTGAAAGCTGCTTGTATCATTCTAGATGGCCTGATCCACTCAAGCTCTAACCAAACTAGATGCAAGGGTACACCAAGGAACAGTTTAGTCACAGTATACGGTATACAGCTTGATTGAATACAAGTACATGAGTAGTGTGCTATAGTATTCCAGATACATGTTTAAGAAACTTTTGCTGCTATCTTCCTTCACTCTATTGTATATTTGTTTATTTACTTGGATGGGGAAAGGTGTTAGGATTTGTTTATTAGTTCCAACTTGTAGCTTTTGTATATTTTCAGAGAAGCTTGGAAAAAATATTTTGGGGGGATTCAAACCCTTGATTGGGCATTTTTGTTTTGGTCCATCAGCACTCTTTGGGATGAGGAGATTCCATCTGAACACGAGGAAGAACTTCCTGACTGTGAGAGCCATTCAGCAGTGGAACTCTCTGACCCGGAGTGTGGTGGAGGCTCCTTCTTTGGAAGCTTTTAAACAGAGGCTTTGATGGCCATCTGTCAGGGGTGATTTGAATGCAACATTCCTGCTTCTTGGCAGGGGGTTGGACTAGATGGCACATGAGATCTCTTCCAACTCTTTGATTCTATGATTCTATGGTTCTATGATTTGCTACAACAACCAAAAGACTGAACGAAGAGTCAGAGAAAGCCACTTTGACAACTCTTGAATAGAAGACTTCTTTCTGGACAAAATACAGCTTTCCCTCCTGACTGAGGTGGCTTTTATTTGTCATCCATCCTTCACTCACAACTGTATCCATGGCTCTTTTATGAAGATCAAAGCAGTGCTGCCTCATGCCAACATAGTTAGATTGGCTGGTAGGATCCTGTTCTGAAATTTACCAGCTGGCGCAACCACTTACTTTGCTGGATGGGGAATTCTGGTCATACTTCAGCGGTCAGCCACCTGGTAAGTGAATCCAGTTGATTCAATGACCTGCTCCAGTAAAGCTACCAGGATTTCAATTACTATTTTTGGTGTATGGGTGTGGTTTTGCCCCTAAATATTGTTATAGCTCAAGCACCAGTCCAGAATTAATTTTCCAGTGGCAGGAAGTGACCATGATGTCATTTTTGCTTCGAGGAAAGAACAACAGAGAGGCTCATGCTGAATTAAACATCCCCTCAACTTGTTCCATTGCCACCTCAACTCTTCCCATTACACTCCATTCGCTTCCAGACATTTCTTCTTTTAATGTTGGAACCTATATTCATCTTTCTCACTTATTCAAGAGAAAAGGAGTCCCAGAACACTCTTTTCCAAGATCAGCACCTTCTCATCTCTTCTTTTTTTATGAAAAGTGGGGTAGGGTGGATTTTCCCTCCATCACTGCTATTAATTCAGATTGTTTTTGTAGAAATATCATGGCTGAGTCAAAGTATCTCATTACAGCTGCCGCATGTACTGTTGCCTAACACCAAGTACCATTTCTCTTCAGAAAGTGCATTTACATAAATATTTCTAATCACAGTCCTGTGAGAAGAGACACAGCATAATCATTCGTGACTTTTTAGGTAATATGTCATCTGAATCTTAACATATGGCGTTTACGCTGGATGACGGCAACCTTGGCGGTGGTGAGAAGGCCTGGACAACATCCAGTGAGCTGTGAATCAGCCAAAAACAATGGAAGAACCATATCAATGCTACGCCAGGTTTACACCTTCCATTTAGCTCTTAGAGTTTATGAGCAGATGGTTTAGCAGGAGTCGCACAAATCTCAGGGAAAAGTGGAGGACATTTCCCTTACTGCCTCCTCATTGTTCAGAGAGGCTTTCCCTTGTGGATTGTACATCAAAACAACATCAATAAACATAAGTAAGAAGAGTCAACCAGAATTTCCATAACCTTAGGGATATTTTTACACATTACATAATAGACAATCCAGGATTATCATGTCATATACATCCAATGGTGAGCTATAGTCAGTCCTGTTACAGTTTATATAGACAATATAAAATGGTTGACACCAGTGGAACTTGGGGCAAATAGGCCTGAGAACTCAGTAATTAAATTTAGTTTCATTCCCATCATGTTTTATTTTGCTCGGTCTATCAGTCATGGAAATATATGCGTACTGAGTTGCTGGCATATGACGCCAGGCGTGTGTTCCCAGTTTATTGGAGAAATAAAAAAAACCATAAAAGGGTTTTGATGGAAGCCAAGCAATTGAGGTTCAATCCATATTGGATGTTGGCAACCGGGTTGGTAGGCTGGAAGAAACAGATGGAGGGCATAATAGAGGTAGTACTGAGTCCCCTTGGTTAAAGATGTTTGCTCATCTTGGGAGTCTTACTGGAGACTTGGCAGCCTGGGGCAAGATGGCTGCAAAGTCCATCTGCACTTGGCAGGAGGGCGATCCTTTTTGCATTTGACAGAAGAACTACCTCGGCACCATCACAACTGCCTTGATAAGTTCATATGCCTACCAAACACCTCTGTCCAGGAAACATAGCCCAAAGCTGATTTGGCCCACAGCAATCCCAATCCAGACAAAAAAGGAAAAGGTGAGGAGAGCAATCAAAAGGACAGACTCATAACTGTAGTGAGTTAGGTCTTTGCTGCCTGAGAGAGGATCTGGGATCCTTGTTGACATCATGGGCAACCATTGACACTTGTCCAGTGGCATGAAAGGGTTAGTTTGTATTAGTGAGTTTGTTGGATGCTTTTTGCATTTGCTTTGCAGTGCAAGTCTGGCAAAGACTGGGAACAGACTGGAACAGTTAATTCTGCCCTGTTGCTAACCAGTTTACCCAGATCTCAAAGTTATTGGGCCACACCTGCACAATTTGGTTTTCATTATTTGCTTCTGTCTTATATAACCTTAGCCCAGGATCCCTCAAGATCCAATTAAATATTATTGTTGACCACGGACTGAAATAATTCTTGGGGATACCTGTAACTACACCCATGGGTACTTCCAGGAAAGTACCCATGCAACAAGAACAACAACAATCTGCAGGAAAGAAAAGAGACCAGGGGTTTTCTCAAAGTCTACACCAAAGGTTGAGAATCCCTGCAATTAATGAATTGTGGTTGAATCTGGAGAAGCTAGAAACTCAAATTATATCTGCAAATGATAGCACTTCAATTCCTTTTAACTTCCATGACTTCATCCAACCAAATCCTGAGATTGTCAGTTTGGTGAGGAGCTGAAATTTCAGAGTTCTAAGACATTCATTTCGACCACAACAACGAGGAGGTGGGGTGCTCCTGGTGGCACAGCGGGTTAAACTGCTGAGCTGCTGTACTTGCTAACGAAAGGTCAATGGTTTGAATCTGGGGAGCAGAGTGGCTCCCGCTGTTAGCCCCAGCTTCTGCCAACCTAGTTAATTAAAAAAGGACTCTGGCTGACTAATGGGGAGGTCTTGCTTCTATTTGAGTAGATCAATAGGTACCGCTCTGGCGGGAAGGTAATGGCGCTCCATGCAGTCATGCTGGCCACATGACCTTGGAGGAATCTACAGACAATGCCAGCTCTTGGGTTAGAAGGGCACCAGCCATCAGAGTCGAACACAACTAGACTTAATGTCAAAGGGAAACTTTTACCTTTTTTAACAAGGAGGCAAAAAAACAGGAATAGGAGGAGTATTTATACCCTGCCTTTTCCCCAGTATGAAAACTCAATTATATTAAAGCCAGAACAGATTAAAAACATACAAAAGCATCAGTCAAAATATACTGAATTTTTTCCAAAGCAATTAAACAAACTACAAAGTTAAACCATTTAAGACAGAATTTCAGCTATCAAATCCAAGCATTTAAAAGAGAAATGGCCTTCTGCTTATAAAACCACTTGAAAAGGCAGATATGGATCTATCCATCTCACTCAACAAGATGACAACACAATCCTTAACCACCCAATGCAGTTAGCTCCTGAAAGCCTGTGGGAATAGGGAAGCTTTCACTTGACCACGGAAGAAGAGCATGGTGGTAGCCATACCAGTATACTTACAGGAATCTTCCGACCACCAAAAAGGGCCTGTCCTTTGTAGCCACAAAATGTGTCTGGAATGACACTGGGACCCAGGTCTTTCAGTCATCATTTAATCCATTGTTCTAAGTCTAAGACAGTGGTTCTCAACCTGTGGGTCCCCAGATGTTTTGGCCTTCAACTCCCAGAAATTCTAACAGCAGGTAAACTGACTGGGATTTCTGGGAGTTGTAGGCCAAAACACCTGGGGACCCACAGGTTGAGAACCACTGCTCTAAGACCTGCCAGTCCCTCTGCAACCATTGTACGGAGAGAAATTTACATCCCATTGGCTGGAGTGTGCCAGACTCCCGCCTCCGCAAGGTGACTTCATTGATATCATCCAGGCTTGACCAATCACAGCCAAGCCAGGTCCAGCTGGGGGCAGTGGGAATTTTGAACCTGAAAAGTGTATAAAAGTGCATGCTTTATTGTGTTATGTATCTCAGCTTACTTTGGGGGTGGATTACTGCAAGCTGGCATCACTTTCAGCTGATATTAAATAAATATGTTGGTGGCTTCTGCTTCAACTTGGTGAGATTTATTCTGGAATATTGTCTTCACTTTCACACCAGACTAAACCCAGTGGCTTGGATCCACTATGCACTGCTGTTCTAAATTGCTTAATGACAGTGCCAACATCTTGTGATGTCTTTTTGAGTACTCTGAAGAAAGGATAAGATCCTGATGTGATTCAAACCACAGTGCAAGAGCAGGTACCTGACCATATGCTACCAGGTATTATCTGGAAGGAGCATTTACTATTCAGAATTTCTGCATCTTCAACATTTCAAATGTTTTGCTACAAATAGATCAGAGGGGAGGGGGTGAAAGACACAACAACTTTTGTGTACCCAGCCCCTGTGCTTTCAATGGCATCTCCCTGGCTCTGTCAGACACAATAGCTTTATCACAAGGCAATTTATTCAGAGCCAGGGTTTTGAATATTCAACAGAGCTCCAGGCTACTGATTCTGTTGTGAGTGAGGTTTTCTTGTCTTCTAGGAAGCCCTTGACAAAGGTCACAAACAATTTGCTCATTCCTCTTATTAAAATAAAGATGGAAAGCACTGATGATAGCTCTGCCCAGCAGCTAACTTCATCATCTGTAGCCCTTCCAACATATGCTTGTGAGATAATGAAAAATATAGCATTAAATACAGTGGCAGATTGAATCTTGTTTCAGGGTAAATATAGTAAGTCATTTTTTTCCTCCTCATTTCCTCAGAACCTGTTTAGCATTAGGCTGTTAATATCGTTGCAGAGACAAGACAACCCCGTTGCATAATATATTGCGTTCCAGGCCGGCCCCCACATAAAAGTGAGCAATGGAAAAAACAGGGACATTATGTTCCGGCATCCTTAATAATGAACTGCTGCAAGCCAGCTTTCCTCCAGCAATTCCCCCATCAGTAGACCTTCAAAGAACTTTGCCAGATCCACATAAATGGCTCAGCATCTCCCTTTGCCTTTTAGCCTGGTTCGTGGCTTCAGCTTCATTTGGTGGCTACATCTTCAGTACTGGCTGCCTTTGTTTGACTGGTTGACATTCATCTCGATCAAGTTTAATGTGGCTACTCCCAACAACTTCTTACACTCTAGGGAAGGAGAGGCTGAGATTAAGACATGCAAAGCTTTTATCTGCAGGGAGAACAAGATTTCAAGTCCATAGCCATCAATATTAATAAAACAGTTTAGCATAGTTGAGGTATTGTCAAAGGTTCTCATGACTGGAATCACTGGGTTGTTGTAGGTTTTTTGGGCTATATTGGCCATGTTCTAGAAGCATTCTCTCCTGATGCTTCACCTGCATCTATGGTAGACATCCTCAGAAGTTGTGAAGTCTGATGGAAACTAGGAAAATTGGGTTGATATATCTGTGGAATGTCCTAGGTGGGAGAACGAACTCTTGTCTGTAGGTGTGAATGCTTCAATTGGCCACCTTGATTAGCATTTGAAAAAAATTAAATTTTCCTAGTTTCCAACAGACCTCACAACCTCTGAGGATGCTTGCCATAGATGCAGGAGAAACTTCGGGAGAGAATGCTTCTAGAACATGACCATATAGCCCGAAAAACCTACAACAACCCAATCCTTCAAGGACTGAGGATAGAATATTTGAGCTCTAGAACAAGGTTCTACCACCCCAGGCTCCCCCACAGAACCTCAAATGCCTCATTTTGGGGCTGCATCTCAGCTAAGGAGGTAGATCCAGCTCCATCACAAGCAGATGAAAAATCCCTCTCTTCCAACCCAACTGCCCTGCCGTGACCTCAGAGGGAGATAAGAACATCATGTCTAATCCAAAAAGACAAAATGTTCTCTCTCCAGCCCAACTGCCTCTGCTCCACCTTCAGAGGAAGAGAAGAAGAGAAGACGAAGGCACAGCTTCGTTGTGCTTTGATCCAGAAGCAGATGAAAAGCCCTCGCTCTCTCCCAACTGCCACTGCCTTGGCCCCAGAGGTGGAGAAAAGGAAACTGCCACAGTTCCACCATGCCTAGGCCCAGAAGAAGATGAAAGACCTTCCTGCCATATCAACTGCCACTGTCCAAGCCAAGAAGGGCAGAAGCGGAGACAGTTTCTGCTAGATCTTTCCCACATTTCCATCCCCTTTCCTGTGTGTGATGTCTTTAGATTGTAAGTCAGAGGGAAGGAAACTGTATTTTCATGTTCTTTTTCTTTCAAGCACAATGGACAGTGATGAAACTATATAAGTAAAATAATAACAATGCGTATTCATTCCAAAATCTCCTGTGTATACCTGAAGCTGTGGATAATAACAAACCAAAACTTTGACTATACCTGGGCCAGGCAAATACCATGGAGGACTTAGAGAGACCCACAAACACTTGGGTTGGGAGAGATAGAATGTGGATAAGTGGAACCATGGATATATAATCTGTAGACATAGAAGTTCTACTGTATTGGTAGTAATAGGTAAGGAAGGAAGATGGCAAGAAGGTAGGAAAAAGAGTGGGGAGGGGGGAGTTGATAGCACTGTAAAAATATATCTTACCTGTGAGAAACATCTAGATAATTTATTTTCCCCTAGCAAAATCCTCCCAAATTTCTGTACCTACAAATGGAGAGGAGAATTTAACAAGTCTCTGACACACAGCTGTATTGTTTACTATTTCTTTCTCTTTCCTCCGTTCACTACATTGGAGATCCTTGCCAATGTTGTGCAACACAATGGAACAATGCCATGTAATGCTAAGTCAGTCAGATTTGATTCTCTATGGACATAATGAAGGGGAAATGACATTGAGAGACAGAATGGGATGGTTCTATTCAAATATTGTTCCAAGCAGTGCTAGGAATCACTGTGAAGGAAACCAATCCAAAATATGCCTGAAAACTAAGGAAATTTTTCAGTGTAGCTCCTGTCATTTGATGGTATGACACATGGTCATGTTTATCAGAATTGAATGAGAAGTTTTGGAGGCTTCCATTAGGGTTGCATCCATATGGCTGTATCATATTGCTATTACAAATGAAGATGGCGTTATCTGGGGCTAGCAAGCAGCTCTACATAAACCTCAGATAAAACAGCTTCCAGTGAGGTTTCATCTTTGGAGGATGAGTTGTTTTGTCTCTTTTCTTCCCCCTTTAGCCAACTTGCAACTGTTTCAGTCTTTATGCTGTGACCTCGGACATATTTTGTAGAGTTGGCAATGCTAATCAGGCCGAAGTAGGCTGCCAGAGGTGATATCTGCATCTTAATTCTAAATAAAATGCACATATATTATGTCAGGCCTACTTTAGGATGAAACGAAGCCGAAATCACTGAAAACAAAAAGTGAACTGAACCATGCATGAAGTAGTTGCTACAAGCTCTGCTGAGGAGCTCACAGATGTTCAAACCCAACCTGGAAACTTTAGAGCAGGAAGGGGGGAAATTATATTTTCAAAAAGCAAATCATTTCACCATTGCTACTGGTATCAGCACATAAAGGAAAAGATCAAAGTGCCTCTAGCTTCTCCCTTACCCAGCATACGCTTATTCTGCAAAGTCAGGAAATGACTCATTTACTATATAGCTCTAAGATCTGATTAAGTGAGGGCAATTCAGTCCCCATCACTTGTTTAGCTTGTGTTGATCCCTTGTGGTAAGAGGGAGGCTTACATAGGATGTCTCCCTTATCAAAACAAACAAATGAAATCATGAATTTCACTACATTGCTTGTGGCAGAGCACTGAACTGGTAGAAAGGAGGAGGGCCCAGCTGGATGCAATTACAGGCTGCCTACATGCAAAGTGGCACATACGTTAGTACCATCCACACAGGAGCTTTTGTGCTGAAATTTATAACCGCAGGGCTGTGTGCACCATGGAAGTAGAGTACCGACATAACAGAAGTGAGTGTCCCAAATCACTTCCTATTCCCTCCTTCACAAAAATGTTGATCCTGATTGTACATACAAGGGATAAAAATACATTGTACACAGTGGAAATTACTGCCATGCATAGAATTTCATTGTCAGTTTCTCACAACTTGATGTGTGCCTTTTGGACTCCAATTCTGATATTTCCACAACTAGTATGATAGTGATCTTGGACTACCAGAGTTGTGAGAGAACTGATTTGTAGTTATTGAATGCATCAAGACCATTGGTCCATTTGGACAATCAGACACCTATATTCATGGGGGATACATTCCCAGCCAGACCATGGTAACTTAAAACTACAGGTACAACCAAACATCACTAAATTGCCTGACATCTGGTCCCAGCAAATTACAGTCGAGGACTTGGAGATTCCTTGATGTATTGCTTATCTTACCAATTTGTTCTCTACTTCAAAGGGGTTTACAAGATCCCTTTGCATGCTAATCCAGACTAGCACGGCTATGTCTTTGAATGCTCACAGTTTTTACTGTCTCTTGCATTGTGTATTTTCTTTTATCTTGTTTACAGTCAAGAGCACAATGTTTAAACAGGACCTTGACCTTCCTGAATTATTTTTTAAAAGTCAGAATGGGACTTGGTGAGTGAGG